>NC_137619.1:33365119-33612619 GCF_963280865.1 Gymnoscopelus braueri
CAGTGTGCATGCTATATGGTGTTAAGTGATATATACGGTATAAAAGACACTTGGTTTAAGCCTTATAACCATTAATTGTCTTTTAAATATCACTTCCCCTTGGCAACAGAGTGTCACCTTAAACTTTAAGGTGACTCTCCGTTGCCAAAGGGAAGCTGATGTAGGTTGTAGAGGGCATATCTGCATGCCCGCAGCCGTAGTTGCGTCAGTTTGTTGTGAAAACAGTGTGTGGCAGGCAGGTACCTTACACCCTGGTATCCAAATATGTTCTGAATGTAAGAGCACACACCCCCATAACACATACACACTTTAACACAACACAGTACATAAAATACAAACAGGTTCTTGAATAAACATTACATTTATACTGGCACATATCTTTCAGAATGTTTACGGTTTGTAAAAGCCTGTGTCACAAATCTTTCTACAGCACATTTAAACCACAGTTAAGTCTCAAAATAAATTGTGAGCTGCAGTAGGCTACAATGGCAAGAATATAGTTGATCTCTTGGGAACCCCAAGTACTCGGCTAACTCTGCCTTGAAGATGATAAGCCTGCTAATAATAAGACCCTCATGGTTGTTTGTGAACACTCCGACTGAGGAAATAATTAAGGTCAAGCAGTTTATCTGTGGTGGGCCGGAGATGTGCTTGCTTTGTGTGATAAAGAGGGGGCGGTGAGGTTGACTCTGTCTGCCCCTCGCTCACTTCACCCTATCTGTCTTTCATTTTCCCTTTTTTCTTTCACACTCCCTCCCCATCTATTTCCCACCCGGGATACCTAAGAGAGAAAGAGAGAAAGAGGTCGAGAGCCACACAGCTTTAGCCATCACGTCTGTCATGCCTTGGCCAGTCTTCTCAAATGTCCAATCAGGCTAATTTTAGCCCATGTTTGGAGGGCCAGGCAACGTGTCCCTAAGCATGCTATGATGCGGATCCATTTGTACCAACCAGGAAAGACAGGTTGTTTTGGGGGGAGGGGGTTTATTTACATAACGTTGATCTTCCCACGTGGTTTTGTGTTCAACAGTTTGCAAAATTAGCAAGGTGACGGCTATTTATGAGTTCTTACACAGCACACTGGAAATGTGATACAATTATAGAGTAGCTACAGTATCTCAGTGACAGGAGTGAGACATTCTTTATATCCGGGTGCACCATTCAAAGTTGTGATATTGTATACAGCACTTGCATGTTCTGTAAATATATAGAAGAGGTGAAACTGTAGCTTAGTGGATGCAGCTGATGTGTAGGCTGTTGGGTGTGCTCTTTGTCATAATAGAAAAAGGGGGGTATTGGCTGCAGTAGAAAACAACTTTTTATAAAATTACAGCCACATGGTTTGATTTGATTTGATTTGAGTAAAAGAAATACAAGTATCAACGCAATATAACTTAAACCCAGGATATACACATAAAAGCGTAATGAAACACTTATTTCCAACGTGGTCCTGTTTAATATGTCATTAAAATTGTCTGCATTTCCTATTCCAGCCCCTTAAACATTCCTCAAGACTACAATATGTGGCTTACCATGTGTACATTATCACGGAAAACCAAAGCTATGGGGACAGTCGGAGACTTACTGGAGTGGTGTCCTGTGTGCTTTGTATGCAGCTGGTGGAAAGTAAATAAGTACATGTACTCAAATACTGTACTTAAGTAAAATTTTGAGGCATTTTTACTTTTACTTCTACTCCACTACATCTCAGAGGCAAATATTGTACTTTTACGCCACTACAATTATTTGAAAACTTTAGTTACTCGTTACTTTGTAGATCAAGTTCACAATGCGCCGTGATGCGACACATTGTGAACTTGTAGATCTGCTATTTTCAAAAGATTTGTACACAATTTATGTGAAAACTTTTGAAATAGGAACATTCTGCATAATGAGTACTTTCTACTTTTGATACTTAAAGTACATTTTGATACCAATACTTTTGTACTTTTTCAAGTACATTTTGAATTCCAGAGTATTTCTACATATGCAATATTGATACTTTTAGTTAAGTAAAAATGTTTAATACTTGTTGCACCATCTGTTTGTATAAGGTTCAGCTGCAACAGGTTTGACTCTGGCACTGGGTACATCTGGACAGTGTTGGAAAGTAACTAAAGTAATATGTAACTTAAAGTAATATTATTACTTTTTCCCAGTAACTAGTAACGTAACTAATTACTTTCACGTTTTGAGTAATATTATTACCTTTACTTTTTTTCAAAAAGTAATTTATTACTTTTTTTCACGAGCCTTGGTGGTACTCTGGGTTTGAGTGTGTTTATTTTATCCTGTGTTGTTTTTGGTCAATTGATATAATGGTAGACTGGTTGGGATCCAGTTGCTATGCAGGCTGCTTGCTGATCCGGTCTAGAGCGGATACGGAAACGTTGCGCACTTGTCTATGTGTGAATTATCAGCTGCGGAAGGGCGGGCCTTAAACCGGATCAAACAGTGTTGCCATGTCTGCTTATTATAAGCGACTTGTTAACCAATGAAGACGTGCCGTAAGCTTGTAGGTTGGCTATTTTCAATATATATATATATATATATTTATTTATTTTCAGCAGTCATACAGAATGATTGATTTTTTTGTACTTGCATTTGCTCCTACATTCTGCCACGATGATATGTGTTGCTATGGGAGCCTTTTTATTTTTGTATTTTATTAGAATACATTTTGTTTAATAAACAACAGAAGTTGTTCAAAGATTGTGTCTCATGATGAGTCATTATCTGTTTGAGCCCAGGTGTTTGAATTTGAATATTTTTTTAGGCAAAAAATACATGAAATACATTTAAAATACTTCCAAAAAAGTCCTTGCGGTCTTGTTTCCATTGAGGTCCTTAGTATTCAATTCATAGTCAAATGGTTTTCATTTAGTCTGTAAGTTATGAATTCATACACAGTAAAAGTCTTAGTGTTAATATAATTGAAATGAGTGTACAAATAGAACCAAATGGACCCGTCATGTGTACAGAACACTTTTCAGAGTTAAATCAACAATGAGGATTTTACAATGTAGGCTGCAGAAAAGAGAAAAAAAAACAACTGCTAATGTTGAAAATGCAAAGTCAGTCTTTTGGGGAGAAAGGATGCAATTACTGGGGGCGAGAAAAAAAAAGTAACTAAGTAATAAGTAACTAGTTACTTTTGGCAGGGAGTAATAAGTAAAGTAACTGCATTACTTTTTAAACAAGTAATATGTAATAAGTAACATATTACTATGTTTAACTATTCCAACACTGCATCTGGAGTGCCCAGTACACAGCTGAGCCTCACAATATTTGTTGTAGCTTCAACTGAAGTGATGGTTATGTTACATAAAGCTACTCTGTCGCTTTTTTTGAGACACATGCAGGGACACATGCAGGCATCGGCCCCCACTGCGATGTCCCCACTTTAAGTCCTCTGTCTCTAAACATGTAGCCTAAAAAACTGATGTACGTTCTTACCCATCTCTTTGGGCTACGTGCACTACATCACAGTGGCAGAGCCATCGTGTGATGGCCGTGCCTCTGACGTGTGCAGTACACAGTGACCAGTTAATGGTCTGTGGACGATGAATGTAAAAGCTAATGGTCTGCATAAGCACACATAGAAAAACATGAAGATAGGTGTGTGACCTTTAGATTAGATTTTGTTCACGGTTATGCTCCGCTCTTCAAGCACTCCAGTAATTACACAACAAGTGGTCGTATAATATTTATGAGTGTGTGTGTGTGTGTGTGTGTGTGTGTGTGTGTGTGTGTGTGTGTGTGTGTGTGTGTGTGTGTGTGTGTGTGTGTGTGTGTGTGTGTGTGTGTGTGTGTGTGTGTGTGTGTGTGTGTGTGTGTGTGTGTGTGTGTGTGTGTGTGTGTGTGTGTGTGTGTGTGTGTGCTTCCATAGACAGTGAGATGGTTCCCCTGGACTGCCTGCGTCCTCGGTCATTTACCACCGCCCACCGCGCCTCCATTCGTCGGGACGGAGACGACTCTCGCCTGTCCATCAGCCTGTGTGACCTCAGCCTCCAGCAGCATCAGGACCTCCAGGAGGAAGACGCCGATAATGAGGAGGTGGAGAGGCTACGGCCCCCCAGCTCCTCCTCCTTCTCCTGTCATGTGCCGCAAAACTCTCAGAACTCCCAGCAGTGCTCCCTGCTGCCCGCCCTGTCTGACAGCGACCTGCGCTTCCACTCGGTACGCGGCGTCCACATCACGGCCCTGGACGAGCAGACAGTGGCTAGGCTGGAGCCGCGCGGCGAGGAGAGGACTCTGGTCTTCACCAGCCGGCCCCTGCGCTGTTCTGAGACCGTGTTCGTGAAGGTGTCCAAGGCGGGCGCCGCGCGGGTTGGGTCCCTCTCCTATGGCGTGACATCGTGTGACCCTGCCGTCCTGAGGCCCAGCGACCTGCCCTATAACCCAGATTCCCTGGTCGACCGCAAGGAGTTCTGGGCCGTGTGCCGAGTAGCGGCGGCGCTCCAAAGCGGGGACATCTTAGGCTTTGTGGTGAGCGTGGATGGGGAGGTCACGATGAGCCATAACGGTGTCAGTGCAGGAATGCAGCTGTGTGTGGATAACTCCAGGCCTCTCTGGATGTTCTATGGTCTGCACGGCAACATTACACAACTCAGGATCTTAGGTAAGAGAGAGAGATATGCTTTATTAATCCCTGCAATGTAATGAACGGTATTATGAACTAGCATCCTACAGTAAAACAGCAAATAAATCAATGGTTTTGCAGAGCTCACTGTCACTGTTATTAAATTGGAGAATGTAATAATGTGTGCGTGTGTTTAGGCTTTGTACAAATAGAAAGAGTTATTTAGTTAGAGAGACCTATATTGCTAACACACTGTACACATTGTCAAATGTGAGTGTTTCACTAAATTCTTCCATTCAGAAGTAGAGCCTCTGGTCCTTGAACGAACTGGGAAGGCTGGATTCCAGTTCACCCACGACATGAAATTTCTTTCTGTGTTTGGCTTTTTATCATCTCATATATCTTTCTTGGCATTTATAACTCCACCCATAGTTTGCAAATGAATGCAAACTTTGATAAACTGAAACTCTCAAGTTGAGCAAGAATTTCTGACAACTCAAGTTGTTATTTGATTCCAGGAGAAATGTTATACAATGTTACTGCATGGTCATGATATCATTTATAATCAACAGTTCTGGAATTGTTTATACACTCAATTACTAGTACACACATGCACACGTACGCACACGCACACATATTGTTGCTGCTTATTGTTCCAGAGACATTTGTACAAACACAAACATGATCATACATTTTTCTCTTCTGTACCAATCCTTCATGAGCCTCTGAATACAGGTCTTGATTAAAGCCTTGATTAAAAGGTGGTGTTAAGATGCCAGATCGATGATTGTGGGGCTACAGCGTGGGTTCACGACAATCAGACTTATTATGACAAGAAGAATGTCAAAAGCCAAGTAATGTCTGACAAGTTAGCTTGACCTTGGAAAGGGGATGCTAATGGTTGTTTTACAGTAGATACATTTTCTGTACTCAAGATTTTCCTATGGCTTCTGCTGACTTTGATGCAAAGGCTTAAATGTCATCATACTTTCCCAATTTTATATCCTTATGATGGATGCATTATTTGGATTAGAAGGAAATGGTCTGTTGATGTTTATGAGGTGAAACAAAAAATGTTTTGCTGAAGATGTGCCTTTGGTTATGCAGTGGTAATCATATTTGTCTGGTTTGCCTCATAGAAAGCTGGTATGCTTCAAAGCTTGCTTCTATATCAACCTGAAATCAACAAAAGGCTTATATTTCATTTCATTGCTTTATTGACTCAGAAAATATTGATATTATGTGCAAGTGGAAAAGATGAAAAACATCCCAGTCAGCACATCTACTGTGCATCAGTTTTTATGGGTGCAGGGTCAATATGAATTGTGGAATCCTTGATATCGCTTTTCGTAACCACACCCTCCCCCCATTGCCACACTTAAAGGACCACTGCCATCAATGCATCATTGTCATTATCTTTACACATTTTCAGTCATTCAGTGTTTGTTTACATTTTCTCCATGGGCATTAAAACACTACCAAACTTGCCTAAAAAATGTAGTCAGTGTTTACGCATTGTGCAGTTAAGAAATCATGGATGTTTCATTCATAAATCAACTTTCAATCTGAGTTTTAAAATGCATTAACTATAAATTTGACAAAGAATGAAGATGCCATAAAGTTCATTGTGTTGAGATACAAGTCTCTGCAAGTTGTCTAAATCTAAGAAACGATGTAACGCTTTGGAAAATGTCCCTATTTTGCGCACATTTGACAGAATGTGTCAAAACATTTAAATTCAAAAACTATAGCTAAAATAGCAGATGTACAAGCTCACAACGCGTCCCAAATCTCGCGATGTGACGTGTTGTGAGCTTGAGATTGCCTATTTTTCTATTTGTTGTATGAAGAAGTATATAGAGCTTGTGGTTAAGAAAATGCCCCCCCCACGCCCCCCTACTGATCTGTTTTACAAATCAAGCCCTGCTGCATGTAAGTCCAAATATATGCTCTATTCGTTTATTTACAAGCCCTGTGTCTCCTTTCTGGTTTTGTATTCTGGCCAAGTTAATGTTACTGATTCTGTCTCAACTTTTTGATTTTTGATGTTATCTAAACAGAAGCTAATGACAGTAGAAGGGAAAGGAAAGTTTCCTAAAATATTACAGTGTCTATCCCTAGGCATTGATGTATTAAGCTGATGGATTATTGTTTTCATCATTATATTCAATTCTCTCATGAAACGACTTTCAAAGCCAGGGGAAATGTACTGTATCTACTGTCTCCCTCGCCTCTCTTCTCATCTGCTCTCCTTGTGTAGTCTGTTTGACTGGGACAGAGGGAAGTTATTTCTATCTTGCGTGGGCTCCCAGCAGCCGGCATCATCTATCTGGAGGGGGCTGCACATATTCCTTCATATGCATTATTAAAATGTAATTGCATGTAGGTTTCATATGCTGCGTACGAGCGCTTCTCAAGCCATTACCCACTCCAGCTCGCGGGGAGTGTACTTGTGATGTCTCTGGCTCGCCCACTCGCTGCACCCGCTCAGCCAGCTGGTTACCATGGAAACATGTAGCCACCTAGCAAAGTGACACGGTCGTCCCTGGCTGTGTGAGATGGAACAGATTGGAGTCGTCCGCTTTCATGCAGTCATTTAGTAACACCAGAGATTTTGAGATTCTTCTAATCATTCACATTACTTTAAAAGATCAGTGAGTTTGCCTGTTGCTGCATTTCAGCTGCCCCATATTAATGTGTATTTTTAAGGTTAAAGACAATGTTATGCTTTTTTTTAAGACTGTTCAGTGCAAAGAGACTGGAAACCTATAGGGCAAGAGAGGGTGAGACATGATGGGTGTTGGATTTGAACCCAGGTCCGCGCTCTCACACGGAGTATAACTGTCTGTGCACTAACTGGCTGAGCCACCAGGCATCCCTCGGTGTGTGCTTTCTGCATGAGATTGGTCAAAATAATAAATCGTGAACCTTGCCAGTGCCAACACAAAATTTGAAAAAAATAACCCAGAGAGCACTAGAGCAGAGAGCCCTGCATTAGATAAGCATGTGACGAAAGCCTCTATAAATGTGCTACATAACCACACTACATTCATCTGGGAACCCCCATTGCGGCCTCCTATACGCAGTAAAATCCTGAGTGTTAATTTAACTCCCGAGAGTGTACACATGGACCCAAATGGATTCATTTGTACAGTACGCTCTGAGAGTTAAATTAACACTGAGTATTTCATGGTGTACTGCCTGCATACCCACGCACATTCATAAGCTTCCCATTCCTGGTCCAGGGGTGAATTTGTACTATAATGGCAGAAGGTGAAAGCTATCCTAGATGAAAGGATGTATGAATAGACATGAAGGGCATCTGTTCTCTTATTAGAGGGGACCAGGATATCCGTTAACAGCTGCTCTATCACAAAGGTCATGTTAAGTAGGTCTTAGTAGGGAGTTGTTTGTATTTGGACTAACACTGTATGCACAGTATACTGTTGTATATACAGTATGTACACAAGTTGTTGAATTGGTTGAAAAACAGATAGCAGAAATATATTTAGTATATCTGCTATTAGCCACAAGCAGTGGCCTGCTTTGTTATTATATATACATTGGATTCTTGGTTTTACTATTTGCATCCAAAAAAAATGTAATAATACATTTAGACAACAATTAAGACAAGCAAAGATTGCAGGAGAGGTCTCTCCATAAACAACAACACTGCCCTGCATATCAAATGACCTAGTGTTTATTTATGTGTAGGTTTATTTATGTGTAGGTTGTGACTTTTTAGACTGCAGCAGCTGGCGTGGTCTGAAAAAGAAGGCCTCAGGCAAAGTGTACTACAGTGCACTCTGACCTTAGGATGGGCACATTTGTGCACCGTATTTATATAGGTCTGTTTTTATCATGCAATGTCCTCCTTATTCCACCACTCCCCTTTCCTCTTATTAATTGATGCTGATGCTGATGATAATCTAATGATTACGATCAGTTAAGTGAGCAAACATCATGAGCATATTTAGGTTTGTGCACTGCTGCATTGCAAACACAGCATTAAATACTTTAGCACATGGAAGATATCATGCCACAGGTGGTCGCTGGCTCAGCGAAGTAACAATATTTTGGTCACGGACAGCTGAAGGACAAAGTGTAAATAACAATGCTTTGTGCCTGGCAGACACAGTAGGGCAGAACTGATCTGTGGGTTTTGGAGCTGGCATGTGAGACGAGATGAGGCGATTTTGCCAGTAGGAGGAGCAATGCCAGCCTGAAGGCCATGGTCTTGTAGTGTTCATGGGGGGACGGGTGGGCTGCATGGGGATGGAGTTTGTTGGACAGAGTCCCTACTGAGAGTGCATTACCACAGGCGCCTACAGTAACTCACCCACACACACCCACACACCGACTGTTGACTCACCGAGTCATATCTGCAGCAAGATAACACAGACTTTGTGTTTGCGTGTGCATGTAATGTGCATGGATGTGTGCATGTGTGACAGTGACAGGGAGAGAGACAGGGAGACATGAGGAGATGCGTTATTTGCTAATTATCGGTCGTTCTGGCTGATGTGTCAGTGTGCAGTGACACAACGTCGGTTTCCAGTTACACCATTATGGCGTTGGGGCTCTGCATTAAGAGATTACAGATGTTGTCTGTCAATGCTCAGACTTTTTGTACGGCTGCTTACAGAAGAGTCAATTAGGCACAACACGCTTAAGCCAAAACATTGTCAAAAAATTTTCGGGTGCTGACACTAGAACATTGGAAAAACATGATTGTCTGCTCTCACAAGGATCGATTCCATTGCTTTTTGATGCACAGCAGCGGTTGAGAAACAAATGAATTTCAGTACTTAGCCTTCAGATGCATGCAGGGAGAAAGAAACCATGTTTTTCATGCTGAAAAAAACACAATTCCACAATTTTTTCTGACATTTTTAATGCCTCCATTTTAAAGCAGAGAAAGTTAATGCCCTCCTTCTGACAAAAATATGGTTCCAATCTTAGACTTTTTGAGCCAAAATGTAATTAATCCATTCATAGACTTGGAGCAAGTAATTTCTCAAACATGACGGGTTGCTATAGTGCCTTCTGGTCTAAAGTAACATTACATTATATTTTCCAAATGTCCTATCTTTAATGCCCCAACTTTCTGACAGAACAAAATCTTCAAGCCCCCCCCCCCCCCCCCTTTCTGGAGATAGAAGTCAAGGGGGCGTTTAGCCCTTGCTTTTGAGGTCCGAAGCGGGCATGCCTTCATTTTACAGAACAGACCAGAAGTTAAAAATTAAATGTGACATTCTTGTTTCCTCTGCATTCATAGGCTCATCTCTGCACCCGGACATCCGAGGGCCATCAGTACCCAGCTCCCCATCCTGTACTCCCAACGCATCCAACTCGGAGGCCAACCTTGACACGCACTTGAACATGAACCTCAACACCAGCTACCAGATGACCTACAGCTGCTCCACCGGTTTGTTCATTTTTGACCTGTTGCACCACTTTTAGGCAGCTCTCACCGAATATACATTGCAAGGGAAGATGAAGAAATTGATTGCAGTTGTACTTCAAAAATATCTTACCGTATTATATTTCTTCCCAGACCCACTTTCCCCTACAGCACTCATAGATGACTTGTTGGCCCCTCTTTCTTGCACTGATATTTTCCTTCTCACCACCTCAAACAATTACATACAGTAGCCTACCTAACCCTAACCTTATGAAACTACAGTCAAATCAAATTGGGGACACCCATTTTTGGACATGCGTCTAATCAACTGGTTTGATCGGAATTCAAAATGTACTTGAGTAAAAGTACAAAAGTATTAGTATCACAATATACTTAAAGTAAAAGTACTCATCGTGGAGAATATCCCATTTCACAAGTTTTCAAATGTATAAAAAAAAATTGCAGATCTACAAGCTTGCAATGCGTCCCATCACGACGCATTGTGAGCTTGTAGATCGGCTATTTTCAAACGGCCGAAATGTATATAGGGCTGGAGTGGGTATTGAATGTTTTGTAATAACAATCAAAATCTACAAAGTAATTAGTAATTCAAGTTTTCAAATAATTGTTGTGGAGTAAAAGTATAATATTTGCCTCTGCAATGTAGTGGAGTAGAAGTAAAAGTACTGAAAATTGGAAATACTCCAGTAAAGTAAAACAACTCAACATTGTACTTAAAGGGATACTTCACTTTCACATAAAATAAACATTTAAAAAATATATTAAAAATAAATGAAAAAAGTAATGGAAAAATCACGGCCCCCTCACGCATTAGAGTGTCCTACTAATGTGTGAGGGGGCCTTTATTTTGCCATAAATTCTTTCATTTTTTTTTAATATTTATTTTTAATGTTTATTTTATGTGAAAGTGAAGTATCCCTTTAAGTACAGCACTTGAGTAAATGTACTTAGTTACTTTACACCACTGCTCACTCTCTCAATCTCTTTGTCATACATTCTCTATAACGCATCCCTGTTTTGTCGTTATCTCAGGTACGACGCCTGGCTCTCCCTTCTCCAGCCACCTGGAGTCCCCCTCCTTCCCATCCTGCTCAGGCTCGTGGAGTGACGAGTGCACCATTTGCTACGAGAATGCCGTGGACACTGTGCTTTATGCCTGCGGACACATGTGTCTCTGCTACGAGTGTGGGCTCAAACTCAAGAAGATGACCAATGCTTGCTGCCCCATCTGCAGAAGGACTATCAAAGACATTATAAAGACTTATCGAAGTACGTAGTGTGGCAAAGGCCTTCATAGCCATTTGAAAGAGAGGGGCCACAACACATTGACTTGAGACCTGTGTGTGATAATCATGGCTCAGGTACACTGTTCCAAGACAGCAGTTTGGCCTACCAGAGAGTACAAAAGCTCAGCCCATTTGTGCACGAAATCTTGCTCAGGTACCGGAAGTCAAGATCCATATTAAATGACAATTACAGTATATCTATGTCATGTCAGTATGTCTACAGTATGTCAGCCTTGGAAGTCTTGCCGTGGTAAACTACCTGTAGTGTCTTGGATCCAGCATTGATTGGTGATCATAAATATGTCATCTGAGGCATGGCCAGGTCTACAAAAAAAAAAAGGTTTATATGTTGCTCGAACTGGGGCTTCCGAACCAGTCCTAAGAGTCTACTTATGACCACTGCCTGTGGTCTCTGTGTCCTTTCTGTAGACATGTACTCTGAAGAGGCATCTCTCTAGCTCACTGCACAACAATAAACTCACTGGTGATAGCACCGCTGCTAGGTGCCTTGAGAAGTGGAGAAGCTGTCTTTCTTGAGGCGTGAAGGCAGTGAGGAAGACAACCATCGTGCTGATTCCATCAGCCACTACCCTTCATCACTCCTCAGAGGTCTCCACATAGAAAAGTGTTGTTGTTGACAGCCATTAGAGTCAGTCCTCTGGCGAATCGAGGGAAAATCAACACAAAACATTTTTATCTGGGATCCTGCAAGGAATCTCTCAGGGATAAAGAGGAGGAACAAAGAGGAATGGCCGTTGGTTTAAGTTGAGAGACGTGATGGGAGAACGCCTTGTGGAATCAACCTTTTTATGTATTATAAATTACTGTTGTTATAATTTAAGGGTTAAAGAATATACAAATGATTATTCGTCGAACGAAATCATAACTCACAGTTATATTTCCGCTTAGCGTGCTCCGGTGCCCTTTTATCAGATATGGCAGACTTGTGTGAAGGAGAAAATGTGTGAACACTCTCGCCTTAGAAGGTCACACAGTGAGTTAGGATGTAAATCAATGAGGAGCAGGGAGAGGAGGTGGAGAGAGGATGTCGCTGTGTTCACCAAGAGAGACGAGACACAGCAGAGGAAGGGGCACCTTGGCTGCGTGTCTGCACCAGCGCCAAGAAAAACTGGTTCGCTCAGAGACACGCCACAGATATATCAAAACTCCCATCTGATGGCTTGTAAAATGTGGGCCCTACGTTGCGTGTTCAGTCTCTCTGCCGTGTCTGGCTGCTTAGAAAGCTTTGGTGGATGGTGTAATGGGAGAAAAGTCATCCAAAATATAAACAACTGAAGGACAGTATAGTATTTTCTTTCATGGCTTATGTTTAAAGAGCTCACGTGGATGATGAATCAACCTTCCTGTTATAATAAGGTACTCATAAAAGGGGTTTATTATTCCAGTTTAAGGGTTTGCTTACTTCAGATTGCACATTTCTCTTTCATAACTGTGGTAGTACATGGACAGTAGTAATGTAATGAAAAGTAGTGGAAAGAAATTTGAGCGTGAGATACAAGTTGTTTTGTAGACCATTGAAAAAGCCCTGTAGGCGAAAACATCATTGCGGTGGATTTCGGCGCACCATGTTTACATTCGGAGGGATGAAAATGAACCATGTATTCACACGTGTACAGTCGTCAGTCGGTGACAAGGATGTAGCTTGTTATTGTTGGATGGTGTGTGAGATTCACATTTGCATATCCATTGCAGAGTGCTGCTTTGTGTCTTTAAGGCAAATGTTTTTGAAGCTCTGTGGACATGTTCACATGAATAATGATAATACATTATTGCTCTGAAATGTAAAGAAAAAAGCCAGTTTTGTTTGTTATTGAATTATTTGTAAGATATTAAGTGGTGATTCTCCATGGTGTTTACTCTTGTTATCTCACCTCTCTCAAAGCTAAATTATTGAAGGATCAGTGCCACAGCGATATCTTACTATTCTTGGGTGCCTTCAAAAGAGGTGTCTTGGCATTGGTCAGTTACAACACTGTGGGAACCAGTTGTGTATTAGGAAGAATATAAGTAATTTTTACTGGTTGTAATATAATATCAGAAGCTACAGTACAACCCACACAAGCCAAGTACAAAGTTATGGTGTGATTTCCAAGCAAATGTTTTGGTGTGCTTAATATCAGTGTAAATTGCTGTATTGAGTGCTGTTGATGAGCTGTCTAAATATCGCCAGACCCCTCTATCTTTGCATAATACTGGAATTTTATTGTGCTCAAGAAATGCTCAGCTTTTCATTTTCTACCCTTTTAGTTTTTCTGACCAAATGAGACCTTTCAGACATGAAATGCTAATGAAACTTTTTAACAGAGAAAATTTATATTGGTGATAAATGTATAGTAACTGTACATTATGAGATTTATTTATTTTGTCAATGTTGTTATAATTATCACTATTGTTCATATGTATCATGTCAGATGAAATTGTTAAAGTATTGCTTATTTTATAGACACTGAGATATACATGTTTGTTTTAGCTGATTTTCACTATAAAATATGCTTTTCACCTGGGAATACAATACAGTGAAGCATTTGCTTACCTAATCTAAATAACTTTTGTATTGAAATTATATTTTCCCACTTAAGCACATTTCAAGACTATGTTGCAATCCTACAGTATCCTACTGTAAGATTGCGTACCTGCTGTAAGTACAGCAGGTAGGCCTACTGTATGAATTGTGCCGATAGACATCATTCTGATTTGATTGTGTTTCTCCAAATGTGACCAAAACAAAACCATTAGGCTACTTAAGTAAGAGGAGGGCCCATATGGCCTTTGGAAAAAGATAATCTGAATTGGTTTTCATTGATTGTGTGCTTAGATCAACATACATTGAATAAAACTACTTTAAAAGTCTAAATATCTTTGGATTCTTACTGCAATGTCTAGCCCCACGGCCTCGAGATGGCGCTCTTGAGTCCTGACTAGGCCTACTGTACTTGATTAATCTGGAGATCAATCAAGTCGATATTCAACAGCGCCATCTTGAGGTTGGGGGGGGGGTAGGGGCAGGAACCGTTCAATGGAGTTCAATCAGAGTTCAATGGACAGGTGGCGCCATCTTGGGAGGTTTACTTTCAACGTCACGTTCTCTTTGGCCACTTTTGTGTCAAAACACAAAACAAAAACAAAAGCCACCGCCAACCACTAGAGACGTAATATAATGTTATAATTTATATTAAGTGAAGCCCTGCTTACTGTCCATAACACAATGCTGTTGACAGACAGCCGCCTATACACAACAAACTGCGAGTGTACAATGTTTTGTTCAAGAACAGAGCGTGTGTGAATTCACTATGTGTTTTAGCTTTAGCTTTAGCTAGAGCATTGTTAACCCTAATGTCTATGATCTTACATTCATTTCACGAAATGTATGTAAGATCACAGACATTCTAGGGCTAGAGAATTGCAATCGCCAAATTTCTAAAAGACTCGGCCGCCTCCATTGCTCCAATTATTACCCACATAATAAACCTCTCCATCATACAGGGACGGGTCCCTAACGATTTCAAAAAAGCAAGGGTGACCCCTCTGTACAAAAAAGGAAACAAATTAGACCCTGGCAACTACCGCCCTATTTCTATTCTTAGCTCCATCTCGAAAGTCATGGAAAAAATAGTCTATGAACAGGTCAATAAGTATCTTGCCGAAAAAAATCTAATCTACAAATTCCAATCTAGTTTCAGAACAAACCACTCCACTGACACATGCCTTCTCTATTTGAACGACTCTATCAAACAAGATGTCGACAAGGGCAAATATTGCGGCATGGTCATGCTGGACCTCCAGAAGGCCTTTGACACCGTCAATCACCCAATTATGATCAATAAGCTCAAAGCAATAGGTTTTGATGATACGTCAGTGAACTGGATGAGATCCTACCTGGAAGGGAGGGAGCAAGTGGTGGAAGTAAACGGCATCCAGTCCCCCCCCCTCCCTGTGACTTGTGGTGTCCCACAAGGAAGTATACTAGGACCTTTACTGTTCCTGATATATGTGAATGACATGTCATCGGCCTGCGACTGCAAGCTGTTCCTGTTCGCAGATGACTCGGCCCTGCTAGTCTCGGACAGGGACAGGCTGCAGGTTGAGAAAACTCTCAGCTCCGAACTCAACAAGATCTGCATCTGGCTCTCTGATAACAAACTTTCATTACACCTGGGTAAAACTGAATCCATCCTCTTTGGGTCCAGTCCTAACCTTAGCAAGGCAGAGAGTTTCACGATCAAAGTGGGTGATGATGTCATCAAAAGAAAGGATGAAATTACCTACCTGGGCTCCATCTTGGAGGCAAACCTCTCTGGTAACAAAAACGCCGAAAAAGTGATCAAAAATGTCAACCGAACAACACGCTATTTGTGGAGGATTGATCGCCTAGTCAGTAAGAATACTCTGAAGATTCTTGCAGGGGCCCTCATTCAAGGTCATTATGATTATGCATGCACTTCATGGTATCACAACACCTCCAAGGCCTTAAAAACAAGGCTCCAAACATCCCAAAACAAACTTGTAAGGCTACTTCTTGGCCTCAATCACAGAACCCATCTAACCCCTGCTCATTTTGCTAGGATTGGATGGCTTAGGGTTGAGGACAGAGTACAGCAACTTGCTATGGGCCTGGTCTTCAAGATACACCACAACATTGGGATCCCCCTGTATTTGTCAAAATACTTCCAAAATGTTAATGAAGTCCATGATCATAACACCAGAGGCAGCTCCACTGATCATGTTCAACCCAGATTTGGCTCAACTAAGGGTATGAACTCGTTCTCATGCTATTCAGCAAAAATGTGGAATGCCCTACCAAAAGGAGTAAAGGAGTGTAAAACCCTACTCACTTTCAAAACTGCCCTAAAGATACACCTTCAGGAGGCTGCAATTCGAAAATGGCCCCTGTCTAAGTCTTAACCTACCCCCCCCTACCCCCCCCCCCCCCTCCTTCATTTTCCTCTTTTGTATATATTTATATATTTTTTTCTCTCGTCATACCAGTAACCTGAAAGCTGATTGTATGACATTCTGTATAGTAGTGTGTATATCTGCCTGCCTCTTATATTTCATCATGATTTGTGTGCATGGGGTTCTCATCTTAAACAAGCGTTATGCTTAATGAGGGTTTCCAGTTTAGTAGACCTTGTATTGTGAATTTGTACTTCCATTTACTGTTATGTACTGTCATGTACTATTCTCATGTCTTTCTAAATAAACTACATCAATCAATCAATCAATCAAGCATGAGGAGACAAGAGACGGAGCCAGTGAAGAACACTTCTCCACCCCGGCAGCAGAGACAGAGATGATGATGACAGCACTAAAGCTGACTTTGGCTTAGGCGTACTTCAGGTAAGATTTGTGCATGGGGGGAGGATTAAGTTGCTTAATGCAGTGGTTCTCAAACTTTATCATGTCAAGGACAGCCAAATTGATACACAATTAGGTCGCGGACCCCCATTTAAGAAGATACACCACACACCCAGGGACCCCCATAAGAGGATATTTTTTATAGCGTGGCTCTACTATCAGTGATTCTAAGAAAACAAATAATATTTTTTTTATTTTTCAAAGACCCCATTTGATATGCATTAGACAATTTGATGCCATTATTATTTATGGGACCCCAATTTACACAGTAAAATCCTTGGTGTTCATTTAACTCTGAGAGTGTACAAATACGGGTCCATTTGGTTCCATACACTCTCTGAGTTACAGACACTAAAGGGTACATTTGGTTCCTATAACTATCAATAATTTTGCTGGGGACCCCCTGGAACTCCCTCAATGATCCCTGGGGGTCCCCAGACCCCACTTTGAGTACCACTGGCTTAATGATTAAATGTATGGCACCTGGGCTGGGCCAAGTTGAATTAACCATGCTGTTCAGATGTGTGCTCCCTGACAGGTGGTGTGGCACTGCCACTGGCATGTGTTAAATTAACTAATTAGCCACGTTTTGCTATCTAATTTGGATGACTGGATCTTGCCGGCAAGTGAACTAAATGCTTGTGTTTATTAAATAAATAAGTCAAACAAAAACAAAAGAGAATTGTAACAGAAAGCTCAGCAGTTAATTATGCAGTGTTTGTGTACATTGCCTGCTGGAGGGAAATAGTCAGCACAGCTCCAACTTGCTAGTAGATGTTAAATTGGCACTGGCTACTGGCTATGCTTCAGTTCCATGCTACACTACATTGCTTATTTCAAAGGGAACAACATCACAAGAGGTTTTAGAATTTTATTTGAATAAGTTACAGAAATGATAAGATGATAACTATGGATGGGTGGAACTGAAGGACCACCCATTTTGAATGTATAGGGCTGCCTGGTGGAAAAAGTACTAAAATATTTTACTGAAGTAAAATTATCAATACCACCATGTAGAAATACTCTGTTACAAAGAGTCCGGTATTACAACTTTACTTGAGTAAAAGTACAAAAGTATTGGTGTCAAAATGTACTTGAGTATTAAAAATAAAAGTACTCATGCACAATATCCCATTTCACATGTTTCAAAATGTATAAATATCCTTTGAAAATAGCAGATCTACAAGCTCACTTTGCGATGCGTTGCGCGAGTTTGTAGATCGGCTATTTTCAAATAGCCATGGCTGAAGTGGTTCATGTATGTTTTACAAAGTAACTAAAGTTTTCAAATAATTATAGTGGAGTAAAAGTACAATATTTGCCTCTGAGATGTAGTGGAGTAGAAGTAAATGTATTGGAAATTGGAAACACTCAAGTAAAGTACAAATACTTCAAAATTGTACTTAAGTACAGTACTTGAGTACATGTACTTAGTTACTTTCCACCACTGGCCACCCATCTCCAGGCTGGATGTCACAGGGAGTTTGGATAATGAGGGACTATTCGTATTCCCTAGCCTAGGGCATAGGGCGAGCATTATGAATAGTCCCAACAACCCCACCAGGCATTTTGGATAAACAAGCAAATAATTTATAGGGATAATGACTACAGTCCCTCATTATCCAAACTCCTTGTAACATACAGGCTATGTTAGGTAGAATAGATCGTTGAATATATTAGCGTCCAGAGCTGTATAGTGGCTCAGGAAAGGATTCCTGTGTTACTTATATGGCTCAGGAAAGATTCCCAGTAGGATATGCCTAGGGCGCATCTGTGTGCATTATTCTATTTTTGTGCTCTGTGTTATTGTTTGCAATGGGAATACGTTTGGGGATTTATGTTGTTGTGATTGATGTAGTAGGTTTATGTTCAGTTGACTATGTTATGTATGTGTTTTTGGTTAACACTCTGAATATGGCTACGGAAGGAGACAACGTCACAAGATGGCACCCGCTGTCCATTGAGTTCATTGGACAGGTGGCGCCATCTTGTGAGGTTCACCGCTATTAACAACACGGTGTGACGTCACGTTCTTCTTTCTTGAATGTAGAAAATTGCCTAGAAGTCACTTGGTTGAGATGTCACTTGTTTATTATTGCCTCTCTTGGGTGTGTGGTTAATCATTTTTACTTTGTGTGTGCCACCCGATAACTGTGTGATGAGGCACACTGGTGTGCCATGGGACAAGTCAAGGTGTGCCTTGGGAATTGGGATTTATTGCAATATACAGTATACTACAACTATACAAAATGTTATGAATTATTTTTATAATTTTGTATGTTATTTATATATATATATATATATATCCTATTAAAATTGCAGAGAGGGTGGGTGGTTGGGCAGGCGGGCGGACCAACGGTGGACGTCACAAACGTAACATGCAGACTGGCAAGGAACACCGTTGGTCCGATCCGCACTAAACTTGGTACAAACACTGGTCAGGGGCCACATGGGGGCCCCTGGATGCTATAGACGCACCATTTCTCCAATCCGCACCAAACATGGCACAAACACTGTTCAGGGGTCTACCATGACAATAGTCACACCAGGGGCCACATGTGCCCCCCAGAAAGAGAACGTGATGTCACACCATTGAAAGTAATAGTGGCAAACCTCACAAGATGGCGCCACCTGTCCATTGAACTCAATGGATACAGTTACAGAGTGATAAGAGTGATAACTGATGAGACGCGTTATAGAGGCTATTTTGCGCATATATTAAAACGGGTGTGCCTTGAGTGTTTTGCCTTTGTGGTGTGCCTTGTGTTTGATAAACACTGGTATACTACACACACCAATGGATCTGATTTTGTGACTGTTTATCACACAGACTAGACTGTACATGCATCACAGACTTCTGGGTTTTATGCTGGGCAGAATGATTGATGCCGCTGGTTTATAATAATTTGTGGCCTGTGTCTCTCTCTCTCTCTCTCTCTCTCTCTCTCTTCATTTGTGTGTGGCAGCCATTGATTGTATAAAGTTGTACGTTCATGGTTCACTCAACAATCTTTCTCCTTCTCTCCCTCTGCTCCACAGGTTGAAGAGCACATCGCTGCATGACAAGAGCTTCTCTTCATCACAGTCCTGCCCCCTGCAGGATTTTTTCATTTCCATCGACAACTCCCTGGTGGCTTGTGTTCCAACTTCCAACTGCCAAGAAGCTGGATCGTCACATTGCAGTGATCACACAGTCTTGTAAGTTTACACTTTACAACATCCAGAGGGATCAGACACTTTCTCACCTGGGAGTCTGCCCAGCTCCTTATCCAGACCTCAGTCAACTCCACGGTTGACTATTGCAACTCCCTCCTTTTCGGCCTCCCGGCATGCCCACTTAAACCCCTCCAAATGTTCCATAATGCTGCCGCACGCCTGGTCTTCAACATCACAACATTTTCACTTCTCCCCCTTTTGTGTTCCCTTCATTGGCCTCTGTGTGGTGCCCGCACCCAGTACAAATCACTGGTGAGGGCCTGCAAGGCAACCAAGGACCGAAGAGATTTGGTGTAGAGGGAGAAATTTAAGGCTTTGGGGAGGATTCACCTAACCACAGCTCACTTTTCTAGTCTGGGTTGGCTCAGGGTGGAAGACACAATTTGCAATGGGTCTGGTCTTCAAAATACTCAGAGGAACAGTGCCCATATACCTGTCCAACTACTTCTCCAGAGTGAGAGACGCCGATGGACATACAGTAGCATGAGAGGGAGCTCCTCTAGTCTCTCGTACTCAGATAACTATTCCACAATCTCTGAATGCTATATAAAGTCTGAAACTGCACCTCTCGAAATCCAAGGCAGGAAGCAGGCATCTGTTCGTCATTTCCGTTCACAAAAATATGTTTTAAAATACCTTTACATTTTCTTTTTTAATTTCCATTTAGGCTAAGCAGCAAGCTATATATGCTTGGATGATTTTGATTTATATTAGGATACATTTGCGCGACTGTAAAGACAAAACGGAAGTGGGGAGGAGGCTTCACATCCCATTTGAAGATTGTGCGAGGCAATAGTCTGGCCACGCAACCCTATAGTCAGAACTTCACTCACTCCCAATTTTCTGCCGCAGTCTGAAGACTCACCTATTCCGACTCCACCTCACCCCCTATCACTCCTTGTCACCTTTTATTTACTGTCACCTTTTTCTATAGATGCTAGTTATACAGATATATGTTGTATATGTTTTTGTTATTTTGATTTGTTTTATTTCTTTACCACAAATGTTAAGAATGTTATTTAGATAGCATGTTGTTTAGATAGTTGCTAGGTTTGATGTTTACCTATCCAAGTTTCTTTGAAGCACTTGTTATCTTTTCACTTTACTTTACAATACTTTTGATATCTACTTTTAGATATCTGGTTTGTGATGCAAATGTTTTTGATACTTTATTATTTCATAGGTGATGCACTTGTGCATTCGTGGTATGCCAAAGCCATCTCAAGGACCTTCTATCGTTTTGCTTCTGGCTATGTCATCCACTGGTAAGGACTGGGAGGAGATGATACTGTCTTACATGTCAGCTCAAAGGTATTTGCCCTACTTAAAAAAGACAAAATACTAGCCCTGATGTTCCCTCAACTTCTCGTAATGTACTCAAATAACAGACCCAGCAGCAAGACACAGAAAATACAACTAAATAAAACACAAAATATAATTGATAAAGATCTGGCCTGGGGAGGAAATAAATGAAGGTTGCATTGCCATTCCCGGCTTGAGGGAATAATTCCTAAGGCTATTATTTACATATTTTTCAACAGTTAATCGCATCTTTGAAGGTATGCCTGTGATCCACACAGAAGTGTAGAAGTGCAGCTGAAATGGTAAAAAAAATATTCAGAGTGAGCAAACCTTATATACATATTCCAATAGCATGCAAAAATATTTAACATTTATCGCTCCATGCTAGTGCTGCCACCTGGTAGCATAAGACAGCAGCCATGTTTGAAATGTGTACAACCAGTATCAATGTATAGCTACATTGATACTGTCAGTTTTTGTGATTGACAAACGTATGATGAAGATTACACAATTGTACATACAGAATTACCTGGTAAATGAGCATTGTTGACTCTAGTCAGTATTAGCTCACTTGACTGTTATATTTGTGTATTGAATTTATATGCCCGGTTGTGATAAACCAACACAGACAGTAACTCGATATGCTCTTCCTCTGAACGAATTAATCACATTAAAATTTAGGCCTATACTTTGTCGCGCCATGTCACTCAGAAACAGAAATTGTGCATTTCCAACTACAAAAGTGTCAACATGAGTCACATCAACCCTTTTTTCAGTTGACATTACGTCAGTTTTGTATAAGTCTAGTCTAGAGTTTCCCAAATAGTGGGTCGGGACCCATATCTGTGTCACGGACCAATTTTTATGGGTCGCGAGTAAATACCCCTTTATTTTGTGTTTCCTACATCTTGTTTTTAATTAAGATTTTCAAAATAATTCCGTAAAAAAATCCATTAATTTGAGGGGGAAAATACATTTAAGAAGTAGTGAAAATAGCAGATCTACGAGCTGGACGTGTTGTGAGCTTGTAGATCGGCTATCTTCACTAGCTTAGGTCCCTGGGAGACATCAAACATCTCTTTTGGGACTCGAGCTAAAAAGTTTGAGAACTAGAGGTTACGAATGTAACCCAGGTTTTAGTAGGTTCGGAGTTTACTACTCACTATGGGATATCAGCGCCCTCAGGCGATGAGACAGAGCAACACACACGCTCCCGATGCCAATACTGATTGGCTAAGGGTATGTCACGAGTCCGGAAGACCCGGGAGTATAAAGCTCCCCCGTGACGTAGGCTCTTCCTCTTAACATTCTCCTCTCTGCATGCCAAATGCGCACAGAAAGGGGTGTCTGGTGAGTAGTAAACTCCGAACCTACTAAAAACGGGGTTACATTCGTAACCTCTAGTTTTACCACGGTTCTCCGTTTACGTTTACTACTCACTATGGGATTCATAAACCCCCCTTGAGGTAATGAGCCACACAACCCTGACAACCCCGCACGCCCCTCAGCCCCTAGGTCACGTCCCCCCCGGACGTGACCTAAGACCCCCAGGCCATAGGTCCACGACCTTATGGCCCCTGGGCGCCCCCCCAGCCCACCGGGCTGGGGTGCGGGATAGATAATAAGAGTAGGCCCTGACAGACTCTAGAGTCTGCCTTATTCTCTAACAGGCAGACACAGTCCGCCTCATAATAATGAGGAGCAGGGCCCTATCCCCAAGACACAGCCCTGCTGGTCCCAAGGAAACCTAAAGAGGAAGTCGAAAGATATGGAGAAAGGCCCCAAGCCTACTCCCTATCCTCCACTGACCTGGAGGCAGCAGCCACACCCAGGACAGCGTGCGCCACTGATGACGCCGCCACGTCCAGACTGTAAAAGGCCGCAAAAGTCGATGGTGACGACCAATTTGCAGCCGCACAAATCTCCTGGATCGAAGCTCCCTTGTAGAGAGCCCAGGACGTAGCCATGCCTCTAGTAGAGTGGGCCCTCAGACCCCCCGGGACTGGGACACCACTACTCACATAAGCCAGCTTAATGGCATCTCGGATCCATCTAGAAAGCGTCGCCTTGGTGACCGCCTTCCTCTGAACCCCCACGCCAAAAGAGACAAAGAGTTGTGTCGATGAGCGACTGGCCGCCGTCCTCTGGCAATAGAGCTTCAAGGCTCTCACCGGGCAGAGGCAAAGTAACCGCCTGTCCTCCGCCGAAGCGAAGGGAGGTGGATGAAAAGCCACCAATTCAACCGGATCCGGGGCCACCACCCCGGTCTTTGTAACGAACGCCAGGTTTGGTTTAAGCAAAACCCTCCTGTCGTTGTTCAGAAAATTCATGCACTCCGGGCTCACCGAGAGCGCATGCAAGTCACTGACCCGTTTAGCCGTAGACAGGGCCACCAAAAGGACCGTTTTGAGACTAATGACCTTCAGATCCATAGACTCAAAAGGCTCGAACGGGTGACGGCACAGTGCATCCAGCACCACCGTCAAATCCCAGACTGGGAACAGTGGCCTGTTGACCGGTCTAGCTCTTCTGGCGCCGTTCATAAACCGGCGCACAAAGTTATGCTGACCCACCGTCTTGCCATCGTCGAAACCTAGGTGGCAAGCCGAAATGGCCGCCAAATACACTTTCACTGTCGAGAAGGATAAACCCTGATTTAGCCTTCCCTGTAGAAAAGTAAGAATGCTGCCCACCGGGGCCTGGACAGCCACCACCACTGGTGACTGCTCCAGACACCAAGATGCGAACATATTCCATCTGACCTCGTAAGCTTCCCTTGTGGACATGGCCCTCGCGCCCTGGATGGTAGCCACCACGTCAGGGGGGAGGCCACATGAAGTCAAATTCGCCCTCTCACGGGCCAAACCCATAGGTCTAGGTCCTGAGGGCGCTCGTGGAACAGCTCGTTCCCTCCCTGCCTCACCAGGTCTGCTCTGGGAGGGAGGGCCAGAGGCGCATCGTAAAGGAGCGGAGCTATCTCCGACCTCCACGTGCCCCACGCTGGAGCCACCAGCAACACCGACAACCCCTGGAGCCTGACCCTCTCCAAGGTGGGGAGGATCAACTCCATTGGCGGGAAGGCATAAAGCAGTTCGCTCGGCCAACTGTGTGCCAAGGCGTCCATGCCCATGGAACGGTCCCCCCTCTTCACTGAGAAGAACCGAGAACACTTCGCGTTCTCTTCGGAGGCAAACAAATCGACCTGGGGGCGACCGAATCTGTGCCAGATATCCTTCGCCACTATCGGGTGGAGTGACCATTCCCCGTACCGGAGACCGCCCCTGGACAGCAAGTCCGCTCCGTGGTTCAGGAGGCCCGGTACATGAGACGCCCGTATGGACGCGAGCCGTGACTCGCACCAAAGCGTCATCTCGCGTGCTAGACCATCCAACACCAGGGAGGTCAAGCCTCCCTGCTTGTTGATAAAACACATGGTTGTCGTATTGTCCGTTCTGACCGCGACATGACAACCCAAGATCTGTGCCTCGAAATGTTTCAGAGCGAGGAAAACCGCCAGCAGTTCCAGGTAGTTGATGTGAGCCGACTGCAGTGTCGGATCCCACACTCCCCTGGTCCACCTGCCCTCGTGGACGGCTCCCCACCCAGTCAAACTGGCGTCCGTGGTGATGACCTTCCACGAAATCACAGCTCCTATACTGACCCCCTGGGACAGAAAGGCTGCTTGTGACCATGGTCTGAGTGCCTCCACACACCATGGAGACACCATCACAAGCCGACGACCTGAGGTGGGTGGGATCCGAAGGGCCCTCAGCCACCTCTGAGCGGGTCTCATGTAGAGCCTGCCTAAGCGGATTAAGTGAATGGCTGAGGCCATGAGACCTACTGCTTGCATGCATTGTTTGTAAGTAACTTTCCGCCCCAGGCGGAAAGATCTCACACAAGCCAAAACGCTGTCTATCCTCTCCTTGGATAGACGTGCCCTGAGCGTGTTCGAGTCCAGCGAGATCCCCAAGAAGGTGGCCTGCTGGGACGGAACCAAAACGCTCTTCTTGACGTTGATTGTGAAACCCAGTGACGTCAGATGGGAGATGGCCATGGCCGTGTGCCGCGCCACCTCCTCCTCCGAGCCTGCGGCTATCAACCAGTCGTCGATGTAGGTCGACAGACGGATTCCCTGTCTCCGTAGTGGAGCAATGGCCGCGTTGGTACACTTCACAAACACCCCATGGGCTCAACGACATACCAAAAGGGAGAACCATGTACTCGTACACTTCCCCTTCGAAGCCGAAGCGCAGGAATTTTCTGTGCGGGGGATAAATTGGGATGTGGAAGTAAGCATCTTTCAGATCGATGCTCGTCCACCAGTCGCCCTGATGCACCGTGCGTAATAACTTCACGGTCGTTAGCATTTGAAAATGAAAAACCCGCAGGAACCTGTTGAGTCCCTTCAGATTCAAAATGGGTCTTACGCCCCCCCCTTTCTTTTTCACCAGAAAATATTCCGAATAGAACCCCAGACGGTTCTGATCCGGAGATAATTTCTTTATCGCGCCCTTGTCCAGAAGGGAGGCTACCTCCTCTCTTAAGGTTCTGGCCGCTTGGCCCGACGCTCGAGTGTACAATACCTTGTGTGTCATGGGCGGCTTCCTGGCAAACTGCAGTCTGTAACCCTTGCGAACGGTGCGCAGCACCCAAGGGCACGGCTTGCAAAGTTTCCATTGATCCAAACATTGAGCGAGAGGCTTGTCGCTGGATGCTGCCGTCGCTAGTTTCACTGGTCGTGAAACCGTGACCATGGGAACCGGAGACGCTAAAACTCTGCTCAGCGGAGCTACAGCTGTGGAGCTCGCTAGAGACAAAGGAGGTCGCGTCGATCCTGACGTTCTGCGTGTAGAGATCACGTGACTTAGTGCGGAAGTGTTCCACACTATTCCCTTGTTGCCTACAAGGTCCGCCGCCATCTTGTCTAGGCCCCTCGGCCTGACTAAAGGAAGCGACGGATCCGCCTCTATTGACGGAGGCACTCTGTTGCCCTCCAGAGGCTGGCGTGACACGGTGCACGGCAGGCTGTAAACATTGGGGTGACCCTCGACCCGCGCCGCCATCTTGCAAACCTTCCTTCTCACAGTGGGCCTCTGGCGCCCTCTGCTGGATGGATGGTAGAAATGGAATTTTTGGCGTGACCCTTGTACATTGGCGTTTAGAATTAGCAATGGATTTAATACCTTTGTCTTGTTCATAGCATGCACAGTATTCATCCCAGCAGCGCTTGGACAGTCTCGAAAGGGACTGTCCAAGCGCTGTGGGCTTATGGTTGGAGGGCATTGATACGGAGGGGCCCCCCCAAGGGGGGTCCCGCATCGCCGCTCTGAGGCGGGTGAAATGATGAGAGGCTTTGTAAATTTCAGAACATTTATTTGAACCACATTTGACACACAAACACCCTGGCAAACAACATTTGGACAAGTCAAAACAGCAGAGGCCTGGCTCTGTAACACTGTCATTTTTTGTCGTTTGTTTTCCGAGTCCGTCGGGGCCATGAAAAGGCCAAGTCTTTTTCCCGAGGTGACCAGGGGGGCTAATCCCCCCCCACTCCGTCCGTGTGGATGTGGGGGGGGCAGCCGAACAACCGGTAACACCGGGGGGCAATTGTCAAATATGCTGCCCGCGACCACGTCCTCTCCCGCCGCGTCGTGTGGATCGGGGGGAAGAAGGAGGGGGGGAGCGGGGGTCTTTGCGACGGACGTCGCCGGCTCCCAGCGACATGGGCCCTTCCACTCTGGAGGGACGGGCCGAGGAGTTGCGGGAGCTGCCGCTGGCGCTGGATTGGCGAGATGAGGAGAGTCTCCCCCTTAAGGCAGACCTCTCCTGGCGGGGTCTGCCTGGTTGGGGAGGCTTCGGGGCCAAAAGACCCGCCGCTGCCTCTTTCCGGGCCCTCGCCGACTCCGTGGAGTCCTTCAAGTATTTCTCTGCCCCGCAGAAGAGATTACCTGCTGTGAGTGGAAGGGCCAGCAGCCACCAGCAGCCACCAGCAGACATATGTGCAGCGGCAGCGGCGGAAGGCGGCGTCAGCGTCGTCGCCACTAGCCGCTTTAGCTTCGGCGTCGGCACCGGTGGGGGTCCCATGAGTGGCTTCCCGAGCGGCACTCCTGGGGTCCCTGTGCTGGTGGCGGCGGAAGCTTCGCCTGAGTCGC
This sequence comes from Gymnoscopelus braueri, assembly GCF_963280865.1. NCBI lineage: Eukaryota > Metazoa > Chordata > Actinopteri > Myctophiformes > Myctophidae > Gymnoscopelus > Gymnoscopelus braueri. The sequence continues at coordinate 33,392,462 of NC_137619.1, forward strand.
TCCTGACCCAGCCGACCAGGGTCTCTACCCTGTCAAGCCGGGCGTCGAGCTGCTGGCTTGTGAAGGACGCGCACCCTGGGCACTCGTCCCTCTCGCCCTGGCGTTCCTTGGCGGTGAGGGCATGGTCGACCCCCAAGCAGTAAATGCAGACGCGGTGGGGGTCGTCTGCGGCGACGAGGAGGTCACAGCTCGGTCGTCCGCAGGTCCTCGGTGGTTCCATCCTGGTCTGGAACACAGCGGCCTAATACTTTTGCTAGTAGCACCTAGCCTAGCTGCTACTAGTAGCCTAGTCGCTGAATGAATGAAAAGCGCTAACCGGCGTTTTCAAGGACCAGAAGGAAAAACTGAGAGGATAGGTAAATAAAATAATAAAATAATAATAAGTTCCGGGAGAGAACTTTAGCAAGGATTTTCCCGTGGGGAAATACTCCGTACTCCCGCGTTGGGTTAGGTTGAAAAATGTCTTGCTTTCTTTGTGTGTGAATTTCTGCGCATTCGCTTGCAGAGTGGAGAAAAGAGAAAGAGCCTACGTCACAGGGGAGCTTTATACTCCCGGGTCTTCCGGACTCGTGACATACCCTTAGCCAATCAGTATTGGCATCGGGAGCGTGTGTGTTGCTCTGTCTCATCGCCTGAGGGCGCTGATATCCCATAGTGAGTAGTAAACGGAGAACCGTGGTAAAACCACTGGCCTAGAGCACAACATCACACTGTGATGTTGACAACAACTAGGGGTGTGAAAAAAGGTATAAACAATAAATGTTTAACGTCCCTTTCTTTAAAAAACAGAAACATATGAAGAAATAAACATGTGTTGCCTATAATTGGCTGCAATTTCTCTTTCAAATAAGCATCAACATATGGCCTAGGTGTGATACTAATTTAGTAGTACATCCTTAGGCTCTCTGCACAACTGTAGTCCCGGGTTTCCGGAAGGTGGCATACTGTACATGTTTCCTGCATTCCTGTTCCAGTTAATTTTCCCATCGCTAGGGTCGGCAGCAGATTTGAACTGGAAACACATGTGAAAGTGTTGTATGTAACTTTCGGTTCAAACCTGCTGCCAGGCTAACCAAACGAAACTGTGGGAACTGGAACAGGAAACGGATATACCACCTTCTGGAAACCTGTGCGGTCGCATTTTTGTACGTGCAGATAGTTCAGTGCATTTATTTCTCTGGGCGGTCAGTCTGCTGACATGGTGTGTTTACAGGCTAGTCAGTTCATTCCGTGTTGTTCGTTCGGTATAGTAGTAGCAACTGTGGTTTAATCAATTATTATTATTGGCCATTTTTAAGCTGGTACAGCTAATTTGAATTCAGAACCCCTCAATAATCTTAAAAACCAAATATGCACACAATTTGACTTCAGCACAGCACATTTTCCCAAATTCTGCCCGGTCTATAACACTAAGTATTGGCTTTTCATACCCTGCAAATCTTCCTTGTCTGTTGGATAGCACTGTTTCATAATTTGCACACAATTTCTTATTTTGCTAGCACTAATGTACTAGCACTGCATAATCTAGTGTGTAGTATAGACATTTAACAGTGGTACCTTGTACCCCTGGGGATTTGGGTTAACTTGGGCATAACCGGGACATTTATACTGATCTGACATGATTGACAGGACTGTCTGGTTACCTGGGTTACATAAGCCCTTAAGGTTTTTTTTTGTTTTTGTCACATTCCTAAGCCAATAATTTGATTATAATAAATTTAGCCCCATTGATTCCGGTAGGAGACACAAATGCATTTGTGTCTCCTACCGGAATCAATGGGGCTAAATGTATTATAATCAAATAATAAAGGAAGGAATGCGACAAAAACAAAAAAATATCCATGAATTCAAGGCTCCATGGGGTGAGTAATCAATAGAAAAAAAGTTATTTTGGGGGTGAACTACCCCTTTAACCTAGGCCAGGGATGGGCAACTGGCGGCCCCAGGCCAAAAAAATAAAATAAAATCAAACGTTTTTTTTTTTTAATCACAAAGAAAAACCAAGTAATCTAAACATATCCGAAATGGTGAACTATTGCCTTCAACTGTTCCAAACATGCAACTTTCCATGAACCATTTTAATTACAACAGTCCACCAGTAGAGCGCGCTCTCGTTTATTTTAATAGAAGCCTTATTAACTATAATTCTAGTGTTCATTTTTGTATATTTTTAAGCCAAGGTTACAGCAATACTCTGAAAGGCATACTCAGGAATGTCAACTTTTGTTTAGCAGTACAGCTGTAGTAAGTTGATAGAAGCATTACTAAATGCTAAATAAAAACAAAGTTATAACAAATAATAATAGTTAATATCCCTTATTTATCACATATGTGACTATTATGGGCTTTTTGAGTAATGGGGTACTACTGGCGAGAGTGCCGATAAACAGGGGCGGGCTGGGACCAAAATTCAGCTCTGGCATTTTGGTCCGAACCGGCGCACCGCCCCCGGACCGTTTTGCCAACGGGGGGGGGGGTCCCTGCCGATGAACAATGCGGCCCCTCAGAGTGATTGAGGAAATTTTGTGGCCCTCACCATCTACAAAGTTTCCCACCCCTGACCTAGGCTATAGTAGGCTACCTGTTTGCCTGTATCTGAATAAAGGGACTAGCACTTCCAACACTTCCTACATCATTGCTGTTCCAGTCGAGTGTTTAATGACAGAATTACACTCATTTTCCATGGAAATTAAAAATGGCCAATAAAAAAGGCAGTCACATTTCAGACTCCCTAATGCTCAAAGGGACCATTCTGCACGGTAGTATGCCTTGTGTTACATCCCGGCACATGAATAACAACGACAAGAGGCTTTTAGTAAACAGTCATAACTCACACAGAAACTGTTTAGAGCGGAGGTATGTAGACCTGGCCAGAGTGAACATCATCGGTTATTTACTACTCTGCTGGCCTGGCGCTAATGCAGGACTGCTTTACACTGCACTCCGATACGTACAAATACTGCCCTGTGACGTCTGGATATGAAACAGGCAGCGGCGGCCATTGTTCATGGCCAAGTATTCCCAGGGGATGTTGGATGGGGGGCTGAGTGTTGGGGGGGATACACAGCCGGGATTTGTGAAAGTGACATGAATACAGTATATCTCTCTGGTGTCTGTGTGTACACACAGACTTTCCACTCAGACCTCTCAGTGAACCTGGCCACCCTTTTTCGAAGGGCTTAAGGGCTCGTCTGAGTTGTGCAAGTGTGGTATCTCCTCTCACCGGTTGCTTGGTCAAATGCACTTGTGATTTGTCAGGAAGGGTATTGGATTGGAATTCCAGAAAGGTGGAGCACTAATGATTTCCAACCTCAATCAGACATCACATGCTGAGAGCTTATGTTTGTGCATCAGCTGCTGTTAAGACTTTAAGCTTTGAGTTTACTGTTGGACAAGAAAGTCCTTTCCTTGAGCACTGAGAAAGAGATAGATGTGCTGTGTCAAGGGCCAGTCTCTGCTGACAAGTGCAATTATATCAAATGAGCTAGCTGTTCTCATTTTGTGCTGAGAAATGATTAAAAAGCCAAGTCATTTGACGATACTGATTCCCTCACCCTGATTGCCTCAGTGTTTGTTGATAAAAAGAGGGGCGAGATCATTTCAGTGAGCTGTTGGGTGTTGCTGCCCTCCAGAGGCCATAGAGAGTTGTGCCCGGCTTAATGTCTTCAGAATACATTAGTTTTGTGTTGTGTCAGCCATTGTAATTTAATTGCAAATGAACAATCCATTTAGCCACTAACAGCTAGGCTGTTAAGCCTATATAAAATATTTATTTTCAACTACGTAGAAAATACTACTACTAAATACTGTAATATATTTGTGAAATGTTTGAAAGCCTGGCCCTGAACATAATGAACATAATCTTTGACCTTTCATGTGACATGAAACACACCATCGCTGAACACAACCTGCTGACACTGACGTACAATTAGCTGAGCAAGGGAAGAAAGTAACATACTTCACCTTTTGTTGAAGTGCCTCAGGAGATGTTTCTCCTTGTTTAGTATGGCCTTGTGCAATGCTCCTGTTCCATCACCACCTCAAGTCACTTTTCCTGTTTTTAAAGATTATTTTTGGAAAGCATCTCTGCTTTATTAGGCAGTACAATAGGAAAGAGTCAGAGAGAGGGTCAAGCCGGACCAGTTATTAGCTGGATTCAAATCAGGGACACCACTATTGGGCCTATATTGTGCAATACATCTATGTTGTATATGAACTGGTTAAAATCAAGTTTTTAGGTGACATATTTCCTTAGGGTTTCTTTATCTTATTTGCATGAGTCATGTTTAATTCTGAGAAGAAAGGGTGTACGACCGCGCATCAGCCAGGTAAAGCTAGGCAGGTCAAGTGCATCACAGGAGCAGGACAACGGCAAGAGAGGTGAGAAGGAAGCGACTCGGACTGATTTGATGCCTTTTTATTAAAGGTGCAAAGTACAGAGATGGACTATGTTTCAATGTATACTACATCTTCAACAGGAAGATGTAGTATACAGTACATCAAAACGTTGTCAATCTCTGTACTCTGCACCTTTAATAAAAAGGCATCAAAGCACACGAAGTCACTCCAGTGCCTTCCTTCTCACCTCATTGTTAATTCTCTTTATTTTGAGGATTTCAATTTCCCATACCCTCATACCCACATGAACACAGCTAAGAAACAAACATATTCCCAACAACAGGTGATGTGTAAGACACCCATAACTTACGTAGCACTAAGCTGCAAAACCTTGTGTCTAGACTGAATGTGGATGAAGCAGTCCATGGAATGAACATATTTGACAAGATAATCCAACAGGGTTGTACATTTTGTCATGTTTCAGGCTCATAAATTGATGCGTCAGCATACCATGCTGTCCAATGTTGGAAAATACACTTGTATAGCTTCTGACTGTGGGACTGCATAATTCAAACCTTGAGTTGACTATGTCTGATGCTATCTTAAGCTGGCCACTGACCACTGAAAGAAAGCCATCTAACCAAAGTCAAATACAGGTCTTACTAGAACAGTGTTTCTTGGCAGAAGTGAATCACAATACTATATGAATTAGATATTTCATATACAATGAAAGAATAGTGACAACAAAGTATGTTATTTATATATATATATATATATATATATATATATATATATATATATATATATATATATATATATATATATATATATATATTTGCATAAAACGCAACAACTGATCTGTGTCACAGCCTTGTTTGAATTATTCTGTTTAAAACAGATTTTAGGCTTTATTTGACTACACATCTTGCTTGACAAAGGCAGGAATTCATGTTTAAGGTCCGTTTGAATAGAATCAACCTGATGTTTCACACTGTAACTTTATTCTCATATTTTATCTGTTTTATCCTACTATAAAATGGAGAAAACTCTGACATTCTGTAATTCTATCTTCATCCATTTTTCTCCTCAGCGAGTTGGCCAGTTGATCTGAAATGCATTGACCAGGGGCATGTTATGCAGGGAATGAGGAAGCCACTTTTTTACTTTTCCCAAATTTAAAGCTGTTTAATCTCATTTTTACATGGGCTATGGGATCTGTAGTCGCAGTCACGGCTGCGAGTTCCCGGGTATTGATTAATTTGAGCTTATTCTTATTTTCTATTCTCTTAACTCTTTAATAACAATTTTTAATTGTCTTCAAATATGTTTTTATAATGTGTTTCTTTTACACTCTGTCGTAATGCTCTTAATGTTTTGTGTAAAGCACTTTGAATTGCCTTGTTGAAATGCAGTATTATTAGTTTTAATGATGTCTGTTTGTTGTAGCCCACCTTATACCATTCAGTTTACCATCGCATAAATTGTTCACGTTATGGCACATTAAGGGCGGTTTCAGACTGGGTTCGTTTGAATCAAACCGTTCCCGAGTAGCTTGGCTGGCCAGCATTCACACTGGCCAAGATTCTAACGCACTCGAGACCATTTTAATTGAACAGTAATGGTAAATATGTGCCTCATGGGGGCGCTGTTGACTATGGGGCTTTGGGAGAGCGAATGTCAAACACTAGCGGGATTATTATTTCTTGTCAACATTCAAGTAGAACTATGAGAAGGTATAACCCAGCTAAAATAATGTGTCATTATAAAAAATATATAAATGATATATGATTAGCAGTCCACTTCCTTCTCTTGGAACGGATGGATTCACACTGCCGCGTTCCGTTCCCGACTCCGCAGCAATCGGACCCGAGACTACCTCCCAAGGTGGTTTCGGGTACGGTACGGTGATGCGTTACGGGGAACGGTTCGCTACGTTCACACTACCACAACATCTGCCATGTGGTCCGGGGTGCGCACCCGGGACCATAGTGTGAAAGCGCCCCAGGGATATTTCACTTTCAAACATGTTTGGGGTAATTTTAACGTCTACTCAGGCTTTTTCAATTGCTTTTTTCACTTACTTTTTATAATTTTTTGAAGAAAAAAAAGGAAAAAAAACTCATCTCCTCACACATTAGAAGGACAATGTCAGTCACCAGAACCAAGGACAGGTGTTTTCAATGAATCTAACATAGTTAAAATGGAGTTGCAAGTTACAATGGGTTTGCATAAGGAAGGGGTGTGTCTGTTAAAATGAATATCAAATATCTAAATACTGAATCAAGCAACTTAAAAACTGTCTGGGGTGCTCACAAAAGCCCAAGTAGATGTTAAAATTACCCCAAACATGTTTGAAAGTGAAATATCCCTTTAATAACTTGGGCACTTAATCAAATATTTTTTTAAATGTGTAGTAAAAAGTGATGCTTTACAACACATACATAAAGAGAAGGTTCAGCAGATCAGCACTACTGCATAATCATGAATAAAACCATAACATGACTATAACAAAGAGTATCACATCAAACTTGGTTGCTGAAGCAGACATAACCTGTGAGTAATGCAAATTAAAATGATGCACATATTATTGTGCAAAAGTGCATTTATTTACTTCATTCATTTGGCACTTCATTATCATCATTGGTCACATAGTTACCATGAAACAAAAGTGAGTTTCCTGACACTACTCCAGTTTAAGCTTTGTGTCAATTGTACTGCCCAGCAGAAACTTAGGTTAACATGCTTGATATGGAGTCATTTTTGGGATAATTGCTCTAGATGTGAACAGTTGTGAATCAAATAATAATATAGAGGAAAGAAATGCTGATATACAAGAACAATTTCATTATCCATACCATCATGTACAAAATGAGTTTTTTGAGTAATTAATAAATATTGGTTACTCAAATCAGGGGAGTAGCATTTCTGACAATCTAACAAATAAAGATTGAAGAAATTACTTATATTTTAATTCAAATCTATATTAGGATCATCAGGGACTTTTCTGACAGATCCTTGACGGGCTCTAAACAGATTGAGGAATAGGGAAATATTGTGACAAGCAGATACATACAAATAGTTTCATTAGGCAAGATATAAATTTTTTTGAAATAGGCAAAATATTAAATTTCACATGTAGTAAAAGTAAATACATGCAAAAAGACAATATCAGGAAGAGACTAACACAAAGAAGCTCTGGCAAAGAAATGAGATTTTGTTTTACTTACAAAATACAGAAAAGAATGTTTTACGTTATTTTCAACAGCCCAAGGCATTGTCATATTAATGGAAGCGTTTCAGACATGCAGTAAGCTAAGTGCTTTAAAGTGAAATCAAGAACATAGCCATATAAACTCACAAAAGATGTTCAAGGATTTAAAACTGAAGGACTGAATTACTTTCAGTTAGGGTGTTTCAAGTTAACGGTAATCTCTTTAAAATGGTATAGCAAACTACTTAAAAGGTAAATAGTTCTTGCTCGTATTGGTGTTCTTTTTGGTTATCACCAAGCCTTAGTATCGCTCCCGTTGCATGTCCCAGGTGCAGAATCAAACAGATCACTTTTACAGAATATCACTTTTGAAGATATCACAAGTTGATCTGCCCGCTAATGCTGGCAGAGGTACCTATTATGGTTTAAATTCCTACTTGACATTATATTGTTAACCTTTATAAAACACACAAATAAATGCCTCTGTGTAAGTAGTCTTTACACACGTCCAGAGTTCTGCCAGCTCCAAACATGAGTGCTAGTGCTTTCTCTCAAGGTAATTTGAGGGAACCCATCCTTTCCTTGGTCTGCCACTGTCTAGAACTTTGCAGTACCACCAGCCGTTGGGGTTTCGTTCCAAAACCTCCAAACTGGTCCCCTCTGGGAATCCCATGGTCTCCTCATCACCATGGTAATCTGCTATGGAGACGTACATCTCTCTGAGGTTGTTATGGATGATGTGGGGCTTTGGCTTCACTGTGGATATTGGCAGAGCATTCTTGGGAGAGATTTGGCCGAGAGACTCGGAGCTACCAGTACCAGGTCTGCTCCGGTTGGATAATACTGTGTTAATGAGTGCCGCTGTGTTGCGTGGCACCGTGCCGAAGGAGGCATTCCGCCGCACAGTGGGGCTGGAGCGTGGGTGGTCAGTGGAGTTGAGGGATTCATTCCTCCTGAGACTACTGACGGGACTGGGCGCGTCCATGATGGGGGCTGATATGAACACCGACTGAGGTCTGACAACCTGCTGTTGTTTGATAGCATTCTGCTTCAGAGATCCGTTGACCAGACTGATAGGTTTGGAGATCCCCCCTGGTGGCTTGGAGGGTATGGGCGGTGTGACTCTCTTCAGGTTCTGGTTGATGTTGTTCAAGGCCTGGACTCTCTGCTCATTCTTCTCAAGGCTGTTAGACTTACTCAGGCTGCCCGGTTTGGTGGGGGTGCCATCGGACTCTGACCCAGCAGCCATGTCGTCAGGCTGCCTGACAGGCTCCAGGAAGTAGGTTGGAGCCCAGCCTTCGCTATCGCCCCAACGGACGAACCACCAGCCGCTCTCCTGCTTCTCCACCACTTCCACCTCCACCCCTGCAGGGAAGCTGAGCTCACATTCTTGGACCTTGTCATAAGGGTCTGTTGTGCGATAAAGGCTGCAACCTTCCAGGTCAGAGTCTCCCCGGCTGCCCTTGGAATAGATGGAGGAGAGGTCGGACGTGCTTTGGGAAGAGAAAGAGTCCTCGGAGGAGATAACGGAAGCAGTTTCTGAGTCCTCTCCTTTGGAGGCCGTGGTGCCATTCTTTAGCTGCCCTGTTGGCCTTAGCTGTCTTCTTAGGGTGCTGATGTCCATCTTTTCTGCACTGGAGGTCTTGGACAGCTGGGGTTTAGGCCTTACTACCGGCTTAGGTTTAGAAGAAGATTTGGTGGAAGAGGGCGTCTTGTTCTCCTCTTGGTCTTTCTTAGGTCTGGACTGCTGGGACAGGTCTGGGGTGGACTCATTCGAGGCAGATTTAGGACTGGAGGCCTCCCCAGCTTTGGTCGAAGACGTGCTTCCATTCAAGTTGATCTTGAGCTTGTTCCCTCCAGCTCTCCTTCCCCCTAAAGTGGTCTTTAAATTTGCGGCCCTGCCATTTTCAGACAGGACACTTGTCTTGGAGGAATTGGAGTCTCTGCTGCACTGCCTCTCCGGAGTCTCTCGGAAGGGCCTGAAGCCGTCGTTCTCATAAATACACTCTTCCTCTGCCTCACCCTCTTCAAACGACTCCCCCATCTTGAAGGAGGCACTGTGAAGCGATGAAGCTGGGGAGGGCTTGGGAGAGGGCTGAAAACCCTTCTCTGATGAGGTGTCCTCATTCTTGCTGTCCACCAAGGAACTGTCTCCTCGCAGGAATTCAAACTCGGACTCCATGTCCAGGTCGCCGATTGCAGGGACGTCATATTCTGGCTCTTCATACACAGGCCTGCCAGGAGACACAGGGGATTCTGGAGCCTCAGAGCTAGGGCTGCTGGGGGGTGCAGTCTCTAATGAGTCCTGCTTCTTAACGGGTGGAGCTGGAGGTGGAACTTTGGGTCGGCTCAGGGTGCTTGTTCGGCGATTCAGGTTTGGCTTTTTCCGTTTGTCAATATAGGCGCAGGGAGCCCAGCCCTCCTTCTCGCCTATCTGGACATACCACCAGCCACCAGAGTTCTTTTCAATTACCTATGATACATGGCCAAGAGAGAGTCAGTTTAATATTGGTGTCAGTGTAATATCCTTGTTCTTTAATAGAAGACGGTGCCATTGCTAAGGTGATTCCACTGCTTTATAGATATATGTGTGTAATTATTATGCAGGAACAAGATGATCCTGTAAAGGAACATCTTGAATATCTGATTTAGCTTACCTCAGCTTTCTGTCCTCCATTAAAACTGATCCCATCTGATATGCACGACTGAAATTCTGCAATAGTGTAATACTCTGCTTCAACAGTAGGGGGCTCTGGTGGTGAAGGCATTGAAAATCCCTAAAATGAGAGTGGCACAGTTAATTATTATGCTATGCTGTGGACCTAAGAAAATGTGTGGAAAGGGGGAAGAAAACCTACCAAGGTTGCATCTCTTCGGGGGGGTGGTTTTTGCCTGAGAATCGGTGAACCTGTTCCCAAAAACGACAGAGATGCATGTCATTGTTATTATTTTATGGGCAGATGCCACACTCCCAAGTATGAGAAAACAGTCACACAAATGCAACACACCAATCTCAACTCTGTGAGGAGCAACACGGGCTACAGCTGGGGAAGCAGGCTCTGCTTTGCTCTTCGCTTCTTGTGGGGTGTTGCCAGGGCTGGTGTCAGAGCAGGGGATCGGCAGGCTGATCTCCCTCCTAAGCACACGGGGGCTTTCCTCTGGGAGGCCTTCAGTCTGCACATCCTTCTCACTCAGGGCTTTCTTGTTGAGCAGGTTGCTGATCTCCATGATGTTGCCAATAATCTCCACTGGACCAGTCACTGTCTTTTTGCGGGGGGAGAGCTCATCCTTCACCTGCTTTAGATAGGAGGCTGGAGCCCAGCCCTCCTTATCTTGGTACCTGGGGGGGGGGGGCAAAAGAGGGAGGAAAATGCACGATATGAAAGATGCAAAGGAAGGCGAGCCAAACATGTCTGCCCGTCACATTATCTGAAACTGTAACCTGACCGTTACCTGATGAACCACCAGCCTTCTAGGTTCTTCTGAATCACCTCCACAATTACTCCTTTCTCAAAGGCGATCTCATCCTTCCCCTGGCTGGTGTAGGGCTGCACGGTTACATACTTCTCTTCTGCCAAGGTCAGAGGAGAAAGGTTGTGAGAAAGGCTCATGTCAGACTCCGTAAGATATAACACGTCTGGAGTAATGGCATATTATTCAAGTAGATAAAAAAAATATCAAAAGGTTTTATCTTGACAGAAGAAAAGGAAGTGATAAATATCTAAAAATCCATGTGACATAATGACTATGCAATGGTATCATCAAAATCCCAGGCAATATGTCTTTCTCATCGAATACATGCCACAATGGTATGCTATTTATAATGTAATAGTCAGTTGTCACTGGCATTTACTTTGATCAAGGGTAACTTCACAGTGAAACTCTATGGTAGTTTGACACATAAAGTGACACAAAACAGACTTCTGGCTTTGGGACAGCTAGCATCTCTTAACTCTGCAGGTAGTAGCAAACAGAGGCACCATGTTGATTTGTGACTTCCCAAGAGGCCAAGGGGCAAACTCTGACAGTCTTTCATACCATTACAGAGCAGAGGTCTCTCCTCGCCATAAAACGGCACAGGAAAAATAGATCATTTAAAAATAGAGGAGAAAGAGATGGCAGCCTGTAAGCCAACCTGTCAGAATAGAGGACTGTAAATCGTTTTAATTTATTTTTTAACCTTCTTCCCTCCTCCGCGCTTCTAAGTTCTGAAAGGGTTGAATGGCTTTTGTTTGATATCCTACCTATGATTCAAACCCTAGTCTCCCACATTTAAATTTCTACCACTCAGGCAAGAGTCAGTCCCCACTTGGCCTGGGAAGATATTTGTGCTTATGAGCTTCTGGCAGTACAATTTGTTAACCAGTAGGTGTCCTACCCAACACCAGGGTATACATTTCTCAATGTAAGAGTGGGGAGACTACCTCCAACCACTGCATATGTGCTAGTTATATTGTATTAACAAATAACATACTAACTAGAGTCTAGACTCCTAGATCATACAGAATGGTTAAAGTTCTGAACTGCAGCTTTAAAAGACAAAGCTCCATATACAGATATGCAAATAGAAGGTTAAAGGACACATCCTGCATGCTTTGCTCTGCTCTCCTCTGAATTCTGGGTCTTCCGCTCTCCCTGTTTCAGAGGTAGTAGAACATTTCCCACTCGGGGCAACCCTGTTCATGTGTCTCCCCTCAACCTTTAGTGATGATCAACAGCGGGGGGAAAGTCTGAATCAGATATTATGTTAACCGCAGCATGCATCGCCTGCATTACTCTTATAAACTATTTTTGTGGACTCAGCGCAATTTCTTTTTTTCTTTTTAAGCAGGATTTCGTTCCTAGGGTGGAAAAACCTCTGCACTCCAGAGAGAGCATGCGTTCACTTGTGTGGAAACCGTTGCCAAGCACAGACCTTAGGCTGAACTCAAATGGCCTATCCTCGCTCTTCTGTTAGTAAACCAACTACATACTGTATCCTGTCAAAATACCCCTTGGTATTTTGGTAAAGGTAAGCACTAGGGGTGTGCCGATACACTAATTTCACCAAACGCTACGATACGATATTTGGCTCACAACTTCGATACGATTTCGATACGATACGATACGCACTTTTTTATTATGAAAAAAAAAAAATATGGGGGAGGAAAAAAAATCGAAACGTTTTTTTTTTTCAAAACGATACATATCGTCACGAAAACGTATCGCGATATATCGCGGGACGATATATCGGCACACCCCTAGCAAGCACATTCTCTCTTTAGTCTTTATAGTCTTTATTATAATCTTGATTGCTATCAACACCACAGCAGATTAACGTGTTGCGGTTCCACCTCACTGTGAAAACTACATACATATACATTTTTCATTTGCTCATAAAAACTCAAAGTTGCAAGCTATAACATGGCATATCGAGGTCTTTTACACGAGTGAGAAGGAAGGGGGGGGAAAATTTTCTGTAATTCAGAAAAGATGGTTTTGGCACATGCTGCTGATGATAATAAACCACTTACATGGAGCAATTTTGTGGTATAATGCCGGCTCACTTTTCTTTATTACTATATAAAGTTGCTGATTCCACCTTTGCTTACATGTTTGCGTCGGTTAGTGGTTACTTGTGTGGGTTTCTGGTTCATGATCATGACCTTGACAGCAATGAATGCAAGACTGAACATGCACTGACATTTGCAGACCTGGCAACTTGAGTTTTTTCCTTTAGAATATTGGAAATTCTGTAGGTCATACACACCCAACGGCATTTTAAAAACCCAAGAATGCAATTACAACATCATCTTAATCTTAATGCCATAGTGTAGGTGTATTAAGTCATGTACAGTACATTGCATGTACTGTGCATGTAGACATAGTGGCTAACCTATTGAACATATTTGGTTCATATATCCCAGTAAAGGGTGTGTGATTTCTGTCACTGTAACTTAAAAACAAAAAAGGAAGGTGTTATTCTCAGCTGGGTAGATTTTACAATAAACTTTCTTGCTTCATCTAAAGATGAACTGGCATTGATTGACAGGTGTCAGCCAACACATGCAGCCACTCAAACCATTCCTTGCATTGATAAGATCATGAAGTTTGGGATTTACAGTATGCTAACGAATTAATCCATATATATTTATACTTGGTTCCCTCCCTTTCCCCTCCACACCAATTATATTTGCAGAAATTAGCCGATCTACAAGCTCACACACGTTGGCTATTTTTGCCATTCATTGTATGATGACGTATACTATACATACAGTAGGGCTTAAGTAGTTAAGAAAATGTCGCCCCCTCTGTTTTTTCCAAATTGAATCCTGAAAGAATGCATTATAGGACGGCAGAGATAAAACTCCTGGGTTGACCAGTGACAGAGCGATGATGACAATGGATGGTAGGGAGGGCATGTGGGAGAGGCGGGGGGGGGGGTCAGGGGGGGGGGGGGGTCAGGAGGTGTGGCAGCATCTCACCACGGCTCTGTTGCCTGCTGATGACGCCACCTAGCGTCCATCTGCGGTCCAGTCTCTTCAGATGGGCCTTACGGCGCTTAGTGACTGATGGACACACGTGCCGACCAGACACACACACACACACACACACACAAATAAACAAACACACAAACAAACATGGGGAAACATAAAAAGCAAGCACAAACAACGTCATGACTGTTGACAGGGTCGCCATTATTAGTTACATGGATGGAAGACATGGAGGAACAGGACCACAATGGGACGGACGGGTGGATGGTTGAGTGAATGTTAAAGAGGAAGTGTTAAAACCGAGCCATCATCTCTGGGGCTTGTAATTAGCAGCATGGTTTTCCCATTCTGCCCTGGTTGAGCATCTGGGACACACATTGCTGTTCCAGGAATGCCATCAAATTAATAAAGAGGCTGAGAATTCCACTGGTTGGAGTTGTTGTGCCACAACAGGTCTATAATTCGCCCTTGCCTTTTCTTACGTAAAACACAGATGAGAATGATTAGCACCAACAGGAAGACCTTTTGTCATGTGCCAACATTTGAAATTGCAGGGTGCACATAAATGATCTAATTTAAGAAAACACTTTTATCACTAAATGCCATTGACCATATTCACACGGCAGCCATTTTGCTGCGGTCTAGTAATGAAAATAGCAGATCTACAAGCTTGTGAGTCTTGTAGATCTGATATTTTCACTATATTTGAAATGGGGCTTAAGTTGTTAATGTACTTTTTCCCTTCCTGGAACTTCCAGAAGTAGTGGAGTCAAAAATACAAATACTCAAGTAATGTACAGATACTGAAAATAAATTCTTTGTTACTGTCCACCACTGACAATGGGTAGGGTGGTATTAAAAGAACCTGTGCATCACTAACCCATTGATAAGGCAAAACCAATTAATTTAATGGACTACATTTATTTACGTGTGAAATATGACCACTGGGAGGAGGAAGATATACACGCACTGTCATCATCATAACACTTCTTTTAATAAGAAGAGGGGGGAGTCACAACTCAAAACTGTCTCGAGCTTTCAAAGTGTCCATATATTGGCTCGCGAAAGACTTTATCATGAGCTCCAGATCCAGTTTTCCAGAAATACGTCCCCATTTCGGTGACAGAGAGGTGGCAGAGGCTGCTGTAGTCCATGGGATTGACAGAAAGATGGTACTTTATGGGTTGTGGGCAAGTCCCAGGGCTGACTAGACACATAAACACTAATTACACAGACACGTGGTCCCCCCCAAAGCACTCTGGCAGGCTGCTATCTGCATAAGAGTTGTGTGCGTGCGTGCGTGTGTGTGTGTGCGTGCGTGTGTGTGTGTGTGCGTGCGTGCGTGTGTGTGTGCGTGCGTGCGTGTGGTCATATTTCTGTGGTATGCATCAATCTTGGAATGTACAGGGGGATAAAGACGTATTCTATACGTCCCACTTGGGAGGGAAAGGGCTAGTCAGCACATTGTGAAACTGTAGAGCTATTTAGCCAAATGCATTCTCATTCCCTCCCTCCTTAAGTCAGAAGATATACAATACCGAAGGGATCCGGGGTCCCATTGTTAGGGAATACACAAATCGTACACAAAATATGTCTTGGCTAGAGTGCTGGAAAATCTGAATGTTTGTTTGGAAGTGTAAGATACAACTTAATGATTTCCGTGCCTCAGATTTTTTTTGGTTCTTTCACACAAATATAGTTTTAAATGATAAGATAATAATGTTTTCTGAATTTGAATGTGAAAGCAGCACTCAGTTACTCTACTACAGTCTTTTCCACCCTTTTTCTTTTGTTTACCACAGCTAATCATCAAATCCGCATTTGATTCCTATACTGTAGGTCTATTCTTCAGAGGTTGGAGTTCAATTGTGCTAGGGCAGGGTGATATGGGAAAAAAAGTATATAACCAGAAGAGAAATATAGATAAATATCAGGATATCTGTTTAAATAACATATTATCTAGTTGATTTTTAATCACATTTTACTGCTTGGTATTCAGCTGGCATTCTTACGTATTAACCTAAATAAATATGACTTTGCAATTGGTTTGTAGTGTTCAAATTGTATCTCGATTCACAACATTTTAAAGATATCATTATACGATTGCAATAAAGGAAAAACATCAATATTGGGTAACATCAATGTTACCCAGCCCTGCATTGCAATGACATTTTGTCTGAGGTTACAATGAAAGCATTTGAAGAATGCGACAAGGATTGGATTGGCTCAGAAGCTGGCTTGATAACGGGACCAATTGTGAGGGGAAATCAAGATGATTGCACAACTGCAGTCTATCTTTGCCAGCTTCTCCTGTCAGCGTGGTCATCTGGCAAATTGAGTCCTGCAAGTATTAGGTGTGTTCCCCGTCAGGGTTTTTGGATCCTTCACTGGCTGCTGGACGAAGCTCAGTAACATAACAGAGCATTTATCATGCATCGACTTACATCTATACTGTAACTTACAAGACAGTCCACTTTGATGAGCAGTCGTATGAACTAGCATAATCCATCACAGCTTGCTGCAGTTTGCAGTATAACATTAAGGTAACACTATGGTGACTCATGCAAATGTCCTCACACTTTGTGCCTGAACTGAACACTGGTGGAAACACCCCTGCGCTTTCCTGAGTTTACTCAGTAACTCTGTGGAGGTCACATCGTTTTTAGTGTTAGACTGCGTCTCTCTCTCTACTGTACAGTGCTCCACTGTACAGCACATCACTCAGTACACGGCTGTGGCTTAGTCTCTCCTGGCTCTGCTGCTCTGTATTTACTCAAGGCTCAATCTGTACTCTGTTTCTGGGATGCTTATGATGGCAGCGGGACAGAGAGAGTTGTTCACGCCGACGCAGGCGTCAACCTCCTTCAACGTAGGTCGGCGCTGGCTCTTGGGTGGGTTCGCATGCGTTTTGTCTGACATGGGAGGACTGAGTATTGAGGGTAGAGTGTGTGTGTGTGTGTGCGCGCTCGCGTGCGTGCGTGCGTGCGTGAATGAGCTGCCTGGTAGATAGATGTACATGCATGTCTCTATACAATAATGAGCTTACGTGTCTTACCTTCCTCTGCTTTGGAGGCACCCAGCTCCAGATCATCTCGTGTCGCACTATGGGAGTTGAGATAGGTGGCAGGAACCCAGCCCTGCTCCTCTGCTGTGCTGACAAACCACCAGCCTGAAAGGGGGGGGGGGGGGTTGTGGGGGGTAGAGCAAAATAAGGTCAGCAGGGTCAAGTAGAACAAGGTCATCAGGTGTACATCCGGAGGGAAGGAGGCCTAAGGTATCGGAAATGTAAGGCAAAGTACAGCACAGTCATGGGAAAAGGGGGTAAATAATGTGTTGTCCTGAATTCATATACATAAACCTGTGATTACACTGACCCTGACATGTTTTGTGACTATATATGAACTTACAATGTGATTCCAAGTGAATGTATGATTTGACTGATGATACTCCTTTACCCCATTGCAAGGAGTTTCATGTGTTGTAGACAAACAGATCTTTGGGATCACATAGAAATGCACATGAGCATGCAGACCATGTAACCTTGATTCTGTTCCCAGCGGACTCTATAATTTGGGGGGCCAAGATAGTCAGACTGACCGCCTACTAGCTGTATCTCACCCGGTGATGAGGTCCTCTCTTTCACGAGGCATCAATCATACTTTTCAAAGGAATGAACTGGCCAAGATCTCCATTAAGGCTTGTTGTAGTTGATGTGATTGGATTCCTTGGGGTATGACAGCATCGATTTGACAGCTGCGTCGTGACAAAATGTTGTGATTGAAGAGCTGGTGGACATACAGCCCACTGCATTGTTTTTGAAACAAATGACAATGAAACAAACTGAGTGGGTGGAGTAAAGTGATACTGTGTTACATTAGGTGCATTTTTATTAGGCCTCTGGGCGTATTTGAGTCTGTATTTTATCTGAAACAGGAAAAAAAGATAAATCGCCGGCAACAACAAACAAGTCCCCTAATGCTTTCAATATTACTTACACTTAACTTAAAGGGGAAATCCACCCATTTTCAATATTTAACTATGTCATTAATATAGCATAAAGGAGTTGTGTGGAAATAAGAAAAAAATTAAAAAAAAATTAACATTGCAAAAAAATTTAACATTGCAAAAAAATTAACATTGCAAATTACACTGTGATGACTCATCATGGTGTAATTTGCAATGTTAATTTTTTTGCAATGTTAATTTTTTTTGCAATGTTACATTTTTTTTTTTTTTTTTCTTATTTCCACACAACTCCTTTATGCTATATTAATGACATAGTTAAATATTGAAAATGGGTGGATTTCCCCTTTAAATACTAACCCCACCTCTGCCATGCCATTCATTTAAAACAGCCACCGCACACTTGTGATTTCATGCCTGTTCTCTGCAGGAGACAGAAGTGACAAAGACATCACTTAAATAGTCCTGGACATGGAATGCCACATACACACTATTTGTTGTGGTAACGGAATACAATATGGCTGACAGCCCTCTTGACAACCCATAAAGAGGCTATGAGTGTTCCACCACGTATGCACAGCTGGCCCATGCCTCCAGTGTCCACTTTTCAAAGGGTAGAAAAGAGTTTTGAGTGTTGTTTAGCTACAAAGGAATAGTAGTAGTTTGTCCTACAATAAATCAAAATGTCTGGAACGTACGGTAAATGTTGGAATGGTTCGCTTGCACCAGCTAATACAGTACTAATAGGTAATAATAACATAATGCATAGTGTTGGTGAAAACTGCAAGGTGCACTTACAGCAAATCTCTCTTCTACAGCAGTCAGTTCTCATCCAAAAATGTCTCTCTCTTGTCTCTTTGCGATCCTTAACGCATCACCTTCAGACAGGTAGCAATTAAAGGTCTATTGGTAAACCATTGGGATTAAGGGGATAAGTGCAGGGACAATTACTGGCGGAAGATAGCACTTTGAACTCTCCACCATAAACCCCCAAGCAAGCAGAGTGCAGGGTGAGAGCCGAGCAGGCTCCACCTTTAATCATTTTCAAAGACTCACTGCATCATGTCCATTATGCGTTTTGTCAGCGGGGGGGCAGTGGTGGAAGAAGTACTCAGATATTTTACTTAAGTAAAAGTAGCAATACCACAATATAAAAATACTCTGTTACAACTAAAAGGCATGTGTTCAAAATGTTGCTTGAATAAAAGTACAAAAGTATTGGCATCAAAATATACTTAAAGTACCAAAAGTAAAAGTTTGTAAAATGTTTGAAAATAACAGATCTATAAGCTCACAACGCGTCGCGATGCGACTCACTGTGAGCTTGTCGATCGGCTATTTTCAAATAGCCTATGTATAAAATAGAGCTAAAGTGGTTAGTGTATGTTTTATAATATAATAATATAATAATTTATATCTGCAAAGTAACTAGTAACTAAAGTTTTCAAATAATTGTAGTGGAGTAAAAGTACAATATTTGCCTCTGAGATGTAGTGGAGTAGAAGTAAAAGTATTGGAAATACTCCAGTAAAGTAAAAAAATACCTCAAAATTGTACTTAAGTACAGTACTTGAGTAAATGTACTTAGTTACTTTACACCACTGGTGGGGGGGGGGGGGGGGGGCGAGCAGTTATTCTGTAACAGGTGAGAGTTTTTTGGCATCAGTAGTATAAGGGATTTTTCAGTAATGTTGCAGGAATACCAGATTCTTCCATTGTTCCATTCCATTGTTGAAACCTACACATATACAATGTGTACTGCCGGTTTCATTTGAACTGGCTGTGCCACACAAGTCGCACCCTCAGTTGAACGATGTGACTAGCTTATATGGAGTTCGGGTAGGTCCACACACACAGATGATAATGCCTGTGCTTGTTGGGTCCTGGCCCACAGCCCAGCATTGGCCAATGCTCAAGGACCTAACAAGCCATGTAATGTGCTCAATCTTTACACCAAAGCTGTGGCTTCAGAGAAGACTTTTGCCAATAAATCACACAGAGAGCTGTGAGGTAAAAAAAGAAATAAAATGGTGTCCGCAGCATTTAGGACCAAAGACATTTTCCTTTTCCACGTCAGAATTGGAGGCTCATGGGCCGTCGAGTAATGAATGATTATTGGAAATATACAGAAGATTCCAGTATTTTCCCTTCTTTTTGACATTAATAGTAGGTGACATTGTAATGTTCATGTGTTCCCAGCAGCAAAGCCGGATTTATTTTTATTTTCAAGATGTGTCATTGTTTACTTCCATCTGTCATTGCAAATTATACAAACTGACAGGAGATTTACATATGCTGATATTGACCTGACTGCAACAGTGGTAAATAAAGTAAAATTGACCATTATAGAGCTTGGTAAAAAGCTAAAGTCAATAAAGGAAAAAACTGCTCAAGTTGACAAATTGCCATTCTCACGTTGGCATTACAAACTGGGGGAAATGTCATTTTCACTTCTGCAAACCCGTGAGTGTATAGAAATGAAAAGTAAGCGTGGCAATGAGGTGTGTAGGAATGCACCTTAATTGAAAGCACTTAAGCAAACATCTGAGTATATATTCTGAGCAATGACAAACTGTCACGTTAAGAGGACTGAGTAAATAATATGCTGTTATTGATGGCTAGGCCTGACGTGCCTGCATTTTTCAACCCTGATCCCATATAGCAGGTGCTTAGGCTGAGTTCTCAAAAGAGGCAATAAAAGCACTTTTAAACACACATCCACTACACAATTGCTGATTTCCGCAGGTTTATATCAAACAGGTGGGAATTATAAGCAACACACTTCAGTGAGAAGTCTGCTTCGTGTCTTTCATTACATGCATCCATTCAAAGACCAACTGAAACCCAAGCTCCCACAGAAAAGAAAAACTTGGCCTAGCAGTTACTCCATTATTTGGGCTTCAGAGCATAGACATAGACAACAGTGAATCCCATCAGCAGCGTAGTATAGGTAAAGCTGTTATGACAGGTGAGTGAATGGAGTGAGCACAGATCCAACTGTGGGAAGTTGAAATGGGAGACAGTGGGAAGGAGATTAGGAGAGGTAACTTATATGTTTTCCTCTTTTCTGAGTCGCAGGGATTGCCTGTGCAGACTGCAGATGTGGGAGGAATAAATGTGACTAAGCCATACCTTACAGTGTGTGTGTGTGTGTGTGTGTGTGTTAGGGCATTCAACGAATAGCCGAATATTCGAATATCAAATTTTTTTTTTAGATAATTTTTTTTTTAGTGTCTTTTCTAGAGCAGACACGCAGCTGTGAGCTCTGGTGTGACGTCAACTCGCATTCCTTGAGTCAAGTCATCAATGCCATTGAAAAAGAATATATATATATTATTTTATTTTTTATAATCAAACCGAATAATCGACTATTCGAATAATTTTGGGTCGAATAATTCGAATACCATTAATCACTATTCGTTAATGCCCTTGTGTGTGTGTGTGTGTGTGTGTGTGTGTGTGTGTGTGTGTGTGTGTGTGTGTGTGTGTGTGTGTGTGTGTGTGTGTGTGTGTGTGTGTGTGTGTGTGTGTGTGTGTGTGTGTGTGTGTGTGTGTGTGTGTGTGTGTGTGTGTGTGTGTGTGTGTGTGTGTGTGCGCGCGCGCGTACATGCACATGTTGGTATGTAGTTGATGCATTGACCATCTTGACTCCCGAAGCAGGGAGATCTGTTTGTGTACTTGCTGAATTCTTGTGGACTATTATCTCTTATCTGTGGCCTCCCGGGGTCTCATGCAGAGTCTTTTAGCATAAAGTAACTCTCCACTTCTCTATCACTTCTGCCCTGTCATCTGTGTCAGGGAAAGATGGATCACAGAGCGCTGCTGAACATTAGTTCAGAGGTGTTCACCACGAAGAAACACTGATTTATAATGCAGTCATTTAACACGCTCTTATCATCCAGAGCGACTTACAAGTGCAAGGTCAGAGTTGGCACCAAGAACCAACAACTATAAGTGGTCGAGTAATTAGACCACTAAGAAAACAAGTATGCCAAGTAGCAATGCACTCTGCTAAACACAATCAGCCTCACGATTATATAGGGCTTCGGTATTGTATAACATTTAAACAGTGTTTATATTTCAATCCTCCCGTTTTGGTCAGTGGTTGAACGAGACAATAGTTAGAACCGCAAACCCCTGGCACGGATCTCATGTATACCACCGCTACACCATACGATCACGACCACAAACATCAACCTCAGATGTCACAGTCTCAAACTGGGAAAATCCAAATGGTTTGTCTTGACTAGTGGTTCTCAAACTTTTTCATGTCAAGGACCCCCAAATTGACACTTGTATAGCCCATTTGAAAAGATATGCCAGGGACCCCGATAAGAAAATATTTTTTACGGCTCTAGCAGTGATTCTCAACCATTTTAATTTCAAGGACCCCCAGTTTGACATGCATTAGGCTACGGATCCCCATTTAATGGCATTTCTTTCTCTGGGACCCCAATTTATTTAGTAAAATCAATGTTAATTTAACTCTGAGAGTGTACACATGGAACCAAATGGACCATTGGGTTCCATTTGTACACTCTCAGAGTTACAGACCCATAAGGGTCCATTTGGTTCCTAACTATCCATCATTTTGCTGAGGACCCCCTGGAACTCCCTCAAGGACCCCTGGTGGTCCCCGGACCCCACTTTGGGAACCAATGGTCTTGACAACAGTGCTGCTCTGGGCTATGAGGAGATTGTTTGACCTGTATGACACAAACGAAATGGCAGATATTGTCGCTGTCGGGCGAAATACTTGTATTTCCAAAACCGTGACTTTTCAGGAAATGGAACACAGCACCTGTGTTCCGATGGATCCAATATAGTTATTATTTGGTCGCATGCGCTTGTTTATACTTTTCATTGCTTAAATATAAAACCCACAGACAGACTTAACCACTTCACACTTAAACCACAGTTTAACCTGGCGTTTTAACCCTATTTTGGGCACGTCATTTTAATATACATATTATATTGTAGGTAAGAACTTTCTAAAATCTTTCTAAAAGCTTCAATCTAATATATAAAAGTCTAAAATAGGGCATTATTTTATGGGGGGGGATAAACAAGGTTTCTGCCTGACAGCAACAATATGTTTGTAACTAAGTTGATGACTTGTTGAGGCCTGCTCTGCGGTACAAACACACACTAGATGCTTGCCAATTATTCCAAACCAACGTTAACAAAAAAAGGCCATGTCAGCCTAATTGACAAAGCTTGAAATCTGTATTTCAGAGACCAATAACAAACGGCTAAAAAAAAGAGAGAGAGAAAGAAAGAGAAAGCAAAGCTGGACAATGAAAAACTTAAGCTGCCTGCATTGTTGTAATGTGGCAGCAGGGGGTGGAAAACTTAACCATTTGAAATGTATATTCCTGAGCGGAGAAAACAGCACGAGAACAGATGCCTGGCCCAGACATCAAAGTGATAAAAGCTTTCGCTGTACCCCCATTCGTCCTACATTCTATCCAGTGGTGGAAAAAGTACTCACATTTGTAAAAGTATCAATACTGCGATGCAGAAATACTCTGTTCCAAGTAAAAGTCCGGAATTCAAAATTTACTTGAGTAAAAGTACAAAAGTATTGGCATCAAAATGTACTTAAAGTACCAAAAGTAGAAAGTACTCAATGTGCAGAGTGTCCCATTTCACAAGTTTTCAAATGTATACAAATCTTTTGAAACTAGCAGATCTACAAGCTGTGAGCTTGTAGATCGGCTATTTTAAAACGGCCAAAATGTAGGGCTGAAGTGGTTACTGTATGTTTTGTAATAATAATCAAAATCTACAAAGTAACTAGTAACTAAAGTTTTCAAATCATTGTAGTGTAGTACAAGTACAATATTTGCCTCTGAGATGTAGTGGAGTAGAAGTAAAAGTACTGAAAATTGGAAATGCTCCAGTAAAGTAAAAAATACCCCAAAAATGTACTGAAGTACAGTACTTGAGTAAATGTACTTAGTTACTTACACCACTGATTCTATCTCTGTGAGCAAAAAAGACCCACAGACAAAAGAAAGGTGAGCTCATTTCTGAGCTCTATTTGTCTCCCATACTGTACCTGCCATCTGGCATATCTATCAGGTTAAAGAGCCATGCCTCCTTTTTTACTGTAATCAACAACAGATTCTCTGCTGAGGCAAAAAATTGGAGGCCTGCCACGTTGGATTGTATTTTTTCTGCCGTGAATGGATTAACCAAAGATCAATATACATAGCCTATATACTGTACCATGCCAGGTAGTTAAACAATAGCATGCATAATAGATCACAATAAAACATCAACAGGATGTGATCCTAAAGTGTATCCATCCACAGTACGGCGTGCATTTGACCTAGAATCGTTTGCACTATTTCAATCCAAAATATGTTTTTTTTATGCAGGGTCTGAAATAATGAGGAATGCAGTGGCTCAGCAATCCTGTAGATATCTGACACCACTGTTGTGCAGAACGGGAGGGAGGGAGGGTAAAAACACACACACACACACACACACACACACACACACACACACACACACACACACACACACACACACACACACACACACACACACACACACACACATTCATTTCCAGCTTCTGTATTTATTAACAGTATATCCACTATCAAAGCTCAGGGGAATACATATCCAGCTCAATGCACAGACAGACTTAAGTTCCAGTTTTCATAAAACACTGGGTTTCAATTACTTGTATGGGTCTGCTACGAGAGGGAGGTGAAAACGGCACAAAACGACTTTCAAGAGCTAATGTTGACCTAAGGAACAACCTTCTCTCTCCCTCCCTGCCTCTGAAAGGATCCCCTCATGGACATGGACTACACCAAGCCAGGTCATGCAGTCTCTGCACTAGAACAGCGTTAGAAACCCATAAATACGTTGGTCCCTGACAGCACTTAATTCTCCTTAAAATGCTGTTTACCTCTAATGGTCTACACAGCATTGGTTCTTAAAGTGGGGTCCGGGGACCCCCAGGGGTCCTTGAGGGAGTTCCATGAGACCCCAGCTAAATGATGGATAGTTAGGAACCAAATGGACCCTTATGGGTCTGTAACTCTGAGGGTGTAGTGTACAAATGGAACCAAATGGACCCTAACAGGTCCATTTGGTTCCATTTGTACACTCTCAGAGTTAAATTAACATTAATTTTACAATATAAATTGGGGTCCCAGAGATATAAATGCCATTAAATGAGGGTACACACACACACACACACACACACACCTTGAAACTAAAATGGTTGAGAATCACTGCTAGAGCCGTACAAATATTCTCTTATGGGGGTCCCTGGCATATCTTTTCAAGTGGGGGTCCGCGGGCTAATAAGTGTCAATTTAGGGGTCCTTGACATGAAAAGGTTTGGGAACCACTGGTCTACATTATCTATCCTTACATCAGAGAAAGAGAGCGAGAGAGATAGATGTCCACTTTATGAAGTTGATGCTACGGTGTATGCACCAAAATTAGGCCTAATTGGTAAATTCAGGTATTTTTCCTTAATTTGGTTCTCACTCACTTCCCTCTGTCTCCACCTCGTTCTCAACCACGTGTTGTTGTTGACAAAATGTTCATGGCACTTAATCCAACCTTTGTAAGTCACTCTGGATAAGAGCGCCTGCTAAATGCCTAAATTGTATTTGTATGTTGTCTCCCACACCAGCAACTGTGTCGACATAACGTAATACATTCTAGAAAGTACCAGTTGTCCTTGCTCTTTAAGTTTGAAGACAAGATCACTATCTTAATTTACATCCTTAAACAAGGCTCTTCCTGAAGTCCTCTGCCGACGAAACCATGTACACACATTGGGGGTGTGGGGTTGGGGGACAGAGGTTGAGAGATCTGCGCTGCCCCCTCCAACACAGACAGACATTCCTGGAGTTCATTTGGCAAATTACAATTCAGAGAGGGTGATCGAGACTTGGAGTGTGGCCAAGGTAAACCCAGACAAGCCGGTATAGAGGGATATTTTCTGGGTCAGACTGGGCAACGCCAGCCTAACAGTGCCCTTGATGTGTAAGCAGACAAGGGGCATCTATATAGAACTGCACTTCCACAGTGAAAAAAAAACGGCAAATTCCTATATCTCTCCCATGCACGACTCCCATTAGTGGCCGAGGTTTAAACCGTTGACCACAGTGCATTTAAACTGATCTGCAATGCAGCGGGGGCTGTGGTGCTAGCTTAGCTCTGGTTAGCATCTCTCCAACATACTGTAAGCTGAGGAGGCATCCTGGAGGATCCATTAAGCCATTATAATGAACCAACCTCTCTGAACCGCTAACTTTGGCAGGAAATGGCTTTTTCCATATTCCTTCTGAGTCTTTCCCCGCACTCCTCTCTACTCCTGGGCCAGCGCCTCTCCCTGGCAAACTCTCATAAAAATAGACAAATAAAATGACCACAATCGCACTGATAGTGCAAGGACAAAGCTAATATGACTGTCAAACATACTTTGACTTAGTACTTACAGTACAGTAACGTTTTAAAATGACAGTCATGGATTATTTTCATGTAAGTTTTCAATTGGAGGTTGGCAAATTTGTTGAGTACTTTACCAAGCTGCTAGGGTGCCTAACAGCATCAGGGCCTGCCGAAGAAAACTAGTCTTTCAGCTTTCTCGGGTGAATTTATTTTTCAAATATAGTGTATATTAAATCAAATTAAAAGGATTGAATCACCACTTAGAACATCAACATCACTCATCAGCCCTTGCCCTTCCGTCCCTTTACTGATTTAGCACCATACTGTTGCACCTTGTTCAAGTAACAACAAAGACAGACATGGTCAACTATAGTTATTAAAAACTATGACACTTTACTGTACTGTAGTGTACTGTATGTAAAATAGGCCAGTAGGCTTGGCACACAGGCAGCAGCATCAAGCAGCGCAACGGAAAATACAGCCTTGGCTTGGGACAGCAGGCTGGAAAAGAAGAGAAAGCTGAGCTTGCTTATAGGTCTGACCTAGATTCAGTGCCCTGTCAAAGGCATATATTATCTAATCCAAGGTAAGGAAAACCACAGCCGGCGCAGCCACAGTATACAGAGCAATGGCTTTATTCGAGAGTGACAACAGTTGGACACCTCCTGTTGGTTTAACTAAATAAAAAGCTCAGGTGCTGTGATTTTTCAATACTAGATCTATGGCATAATGGCAATCACGCTCTCGTGCGCTCACAACTCTGGTTACACAGCTCATATAAAACAAATTGGGACCATTGAGATTAAATTAGATGAGAATATGTGCATGTGAGGAGATTTTCCGTACGGGCCATCCCAAAATCTCTGCAGGGGAACCATGCTGGCTTAAATGTGCGGTGTTGCTTTACAGGAAAAAGTCCATGTTGTAGGCTCCAGCTCAGACATCCATAAAATCCAATACCAACTTTTTGTCATGATATCTGACATTTTAGTGCCTCAAGTTCATGAAGAGCATATATTCACCTTGTTCACCACTTAGCTCTGTAATTCACAGATCAGTATGTCAGAACCTATAAATGGTGCACACTTATCCTGCAAGGCATTGGATGCTAAACCAAACGAGACCTGGATTCGTTAGCATTGGCCGAAGGATAGAGAATGATGTCACTTAGCATAACAGAGGAGCTTTTGCCTGCGTCCAATGCAGGAGGCATCAAGGTTTGAGTTAAACTCCTAGCTGTGCTCTTGGAAATAGCCCTGCAGCACCTTGTATTTACTTCAAAACACTGTGGAACTGTCAATCAGAGCCTAATATATATGTCCAATTGCCTTGGGCTCTGTTTTAAGTAGCAGAGACCCGTGTGGACTACTGTTTTGCTCTGTGTTAACTGGTGACAGATTTGGAATAGCACACAAGATAGGCGAGTTACTGTATCAGAACTGACAATGATGTCATAATATATCAGTTGAATTGAGAAAGAGAAAGGATCTTAAGGGTCTAAGTGACATGGTTCAGTAGTGCAGTATCACCACACAAAACATAACATGGCACAACTGTTGAGCTGAAGAGGCATAGCATTCTGCTAAAAACCATGCACACCAAGTTCAAGCAGATCCTGGAGGAAGGGCCTCATATAAGGCCCCTGGTAAAAGGACTTCAAGGTGTTGGAATATCCGCCTCACGGAGGCTCCCTAGTGGGTTCAAGTCCTTCTAGACCGCGGAGAGAAAACAAATAGACCCAGTCAAAAACGGACACACGTGACACTTCAAAGCAGTCCCACTCTATTGACTCTCTTCCTTAAGGCCACTGTGCCATGGGCTTTCACTCATGCCCAAAGTGAAACCCAAGTCCAGTTGCTTCCATGGTCACCATTTCTCCTCCCTCTCCCTCTCCTTCTACCCTCTGAAGAACACATGAGGCCCATTACTGTTTTACTGTCTCAGCACACCATTAAAGCCATACGTCAAACCGTGTTACTGGACCCATCCCTCTCCCCTCACCCCACTGATGAAAAAGACAACAAAAAAAAAGTAGAAAGATATGAATAGGTGTCCTCAAGCTGAATTTTATGGTGATTTAATGTATGGTGTATTTGCATTCTTCAAAATAATCAAAGGTGGATTCATTACAATTACATTACAAAATGTCTTTCTTTTTCCCCCATTTTAATTTGAAATGTTTATAGGGCAGAAATGTCCAAATGTAAACAATATGCTTGATTCATGATTTGAACAAAAGGTAATTTGTTATATTATGGCTATTTTTAAGAATTGGCACATGAAGTAGTATCATTATGATCTCAATAACTCTGATAATTAATTGTACAACTAGTAGGTTGTTTACATAGTTTGACACAGTTGACAACACTGATTGCTCAATAAGCTGACGGATGTTCTTTGATGATGTTCTTTGTGTGTGTTTACACACACACACACACACACACACACACACACACACACACACACACACACACACACACACACACACACACACACACACACACACACACACACAATATGCAGAAGTATCATGCCACAGGATCATACTGTAGATATTCCTGCAAAGTGTTCAATTGTATAATATGTATATTCTATCAGTGGCAAAGTTTAATGACATATCCTAAAAGGCAGCCCTGTTTCCTAGGCTTCTCCAGTGGTTAAACAGCTGACTAAGGACTCTCCACAGATGGCATTTGTAAATCCAGCATGCCTTGCTTTCTTTCCATTAGAGTAAGGCAGAATAATTAATATATGAGCCTGGAAGACATTCCTCCTGCTAAAGGCAACATTCTGGCCCACAGCCTAAACCAACAATAGGGGGGAAAAAACAGGCCTGACTGCAAGCCAAAGTGAGCCTCCAGATGGGGCTAAGGCACAGCTAGCAGGCTGAGGACAAAGAGGGAAGGAAAAGAGAGAGAGATAGAGAGGAGAGAGAGATAGAGGGAGAGTCTAGATAGGACAGAGAGAGCGAGATGGGGGTGTTTTGGAGGAGGAGGAGGAGGAGGAGGAGTGAGGGAGGACTTTTGGGATGCAAGAACGAAAGGAACCCTTGACTGTTTTCATGGAAATGTCTGTTTGTTTATGTTGGAAGTGTTTAGGTGACAGCGCGCGTGTGTGTCCGTGCATGTATGTGTGTGTGTGTGTGTGTGTGTGTTTTTTGTGTGTGTACTGCGTAGATTATGTTTGTGTGAGCTGTGTATTCGCGCATCACTTGTTTCGGTGCTTGCGTGTTTGTTTTGAACACTCACCGGTCTCGCTCTTATCGATGACGTCCACCATCTCGCCTGCTTGAAGGCTGATCTCGGCCGGTTCTTGTTTCTCATAATTGGCCACCACCACATACTGCTCCAGTAGCATTGGGTCCGAGGCGTCCAGACCTGGGGTGGAGGGGAAGAAACACGCTGTCAGCCAGCTGCCAGCCATGGGCCCGCGAGATCGGCCGCCGGGCACCCGTTGTGCCATAGGCCAATTTGTCAGCAGAGCTCAGCCAATGAGAATACACACAGGGCTCAGTACATCTTCCTAAGAGTCTGGCCATAGAGGTGCATCCCTCTCCAGCCCAACAACGAGGGCAACGGAGAGCTTGAAAGCATAGGGGGGGAAAGGTCTCTCTCCAGCAGGTAAAGCATCAAGCAGGCAATTGAAAAGAGTCCATTCTACGCCCTTGAGTGGGGGTGCTTATCCATCTGGTCCAACAAAGTAGGTAGATAGAGGTTAATGTATTCAGGGGGAAACGGAGAAAGGCAGAAGAGAAGAGGAAGAAAATAGAGAGGAATAGAGAGAAAGGTATATAGGATGAAATGTGGAGCAAGGAGCTATTGCCAGTTGTGGACAGGACAGTGGAGTGGGAGAGAGAGTCGGTTTCCCCTGGAAAATAAACAGTCTGCTAAAAAGCCTCCTTCTTCTCAGTTGGGGCTGGAGCAGGAAGAAGGGTAGGGGGTTGTGTACGCCAATCATATGAGTCGACACTAGAGGCCTTAAATAGAACCATATGAAGGGGCTGGAGCTGGGCTTTGAGGGCGGCCCTCTGCCTCCATGAAACACTAGAGCTCTGACTACGGCATGCAGACAAGCCAATGGAAACCTCCTGCATTTCTCTACTCCTCTAGGTTAACCATGTGAGCTCGGGCAGTGACTTAAATCTTGGGAAGACATTGAGGCATTACTCAAGGGTGACAGAGCAGGTGAATCTTGTAGTCTAAACTATGCATTTCATTTGTCATGTGGTGTATGGATGAAATATGGTGCCCACAAAACATGCATAAATGAAAGCTATGGTCAAATCATGCACCTATTGGATTGAGCAACATCCATTGACGTCACCTATATGCCCTGCTGGAGCCTATAACTATGAGAGATCTCCCATACATACCCAACCACCTAAAGTACGACCGATGCAAGCTTTTTGGGTCAGATGCCGATCACAAACAAATACATGAATATATAAATATATATACATACACACACACTGTTGTATAATTGTAATATGGATCTCACTGGGTCTGAAATAAAGATTGAGTAAAGATCTGCTATCTTTGGGGAAAAAAACAGGACATATAAGCTGCACAATTGCGGATACCGATGTCGTCAAAAAAGTTAAATAATGGCCGATTCGATACATTGGCCAAAGCCGATAAATCGGTCGGGCTCTACTAAACTCTGAATGAACTGAGACAACCCCTTTTTAGGAGCAGAACTAACAAGCATCAGCTGGAGTGGAGAATCAGCCACACAGCTGAGATTCAGTTCACACATTGTAAGCTACTGATAGCCACAGAGCTCAGACCTAATGATAGAACAAGGGTCACATCAAATCCACTTTTTAATGTGCATCTCAAACTGATCAATGAGATCAGTCTGAATAACTGCATACGATTTACAAACACAGAAAGACAGAAACCATTAGGAAAATATCATTCACCTAACTGTCAGTGAGCTTGCTGTGCTCTGCATCTCTCCTAATCGAGATCAATTGCTCACAAGAAATATTAGATAATGTGAGGTCTTAATCTTGAGAAATGTCTTGGAAAAATCAGCCTCAAGGAGATCCGAAAAGCCAAACAAGCCCAAATAAAACAATTTTTCACGGGGTTGTAAACTGAGTTTCTGGAACAAGCAGCTCCCATTTAATTCAGAAGATGGAAAATAACTAAAATCCCATCCAATAGACAGAAGGTCTGAGGCTTAGATAAGGAGCGTTTCAGACAGCTGGGATTAAGCTGCCAGCCCCAAAAAAGAAGAGTCATCCAGACAACGCACTGCCAGACAAGAGATTAACATTTCTGCAAATTAGGATTATATTCCCATTCAGCATTCCCGTTCTGGAACTAAATATACGAAATGTCAGGGAGCTAATAATGTACGAGGGTGAACTGACAACATTAGCGTTAGCGAGAACACTCATCCTGCCAACGATTCTGACACTGGATTAGTGCGGTGGGTCTGTGGTTTTTGAAGCTTATTCACATTTTGTTTGTGCAAGATTGTGTCATTAACCCCTTAAGACCGGGAAAGCATCTGTCATTTTAGATTTTAGCGCTGGCTATTAAAAAATAGCAGATGTACAAGCTCGCAGTGCAGCACGAAGTGACGTGCTGCGAGCTTGTACATCCGCTATTTTTTAACTTTTTATTTTTATTGTTTTTTATTTTATATATATATATATATAAATTTTTTTGTGGCTTTTATGCCTTTATTGACAGGACAGTTGGCTGACAGGAACAATGGGTAGAGAGAGATGGGCAGTGACACGCAGCAATGGCCGTCTGGTTCGGGCATAGAGGTATAATTAAGGGCGCGTTCGAAAATACAGCACTGAGCGCACTGGCCAATACAAACTAATAGGCGAGTGTGCTCCGGTGCGTAATTTCCGAACGCACCCATAACTAGAGGGTGGATTGCCCCGCCCCCAGCTATCATTTCAATGAATGTGCTCAGTGGCGTTTTGAAGCACCCGGAAGTAAGAATAGGAACCAATATGGAACCAATATGAACCAATGGAATCGCTCCATGCGTCGTGACGCGTCGTGAGCATGCGCACAAAACGGGAGACGCACGCGCAGTAGCATTTAAGTGCATTCTCAGATTTGACCACCAGGCTACTTACCAGCGGTCCAGGCCATTTTTGAACATTTTTGAAAAGTCTTGAAATTTCACAAATCTTCTCTTCTGGGGGTCCCTGACACAAAACATTTTCAGATGGGGAATTTGGGATTCTTGGCACAAAAAAGTTTGCGAAAGACTGATATAGAAGGCATTTATAGAATCGGCATATCAGGTCTTAATGGCTTAAACTGCGAGGGTGGGTGCCGAAAAATGGAAAAGTCTTAGTAATATCTTCTTGGTCGCACTGTATAACATGACATAAATTATTATAAGACACAGCATACAGAATAAAAAATGTGTTGCATCCCTAGATTCCCTACAGTACATGACTAAATGAATGATAGATCAAAAGAAAAATACAGAATAAAACATAGTTTTGTTGTAAATATTGCATATACATAAGAGAAACTCCTGAGTGAAACATGCCTGTGGTTGTATTCCATTGCTTTCATCCAAAGTAGAGTCTTGGAAAAACACTAAAATATTTTTTATGACCTGTCATGAGTCGTTGTAAGAGAAATGGCTGACAAGCCATTATCAAATAAATGGCATATCATGGACACCATCATATCACGGATAGGAAACAAGTTTTATATCATTTCCAGGAAGATGTGCGTAAAACCTAGTGTGTTGTGTTATTGGGGAATCGAAGATCTACGTCAAAAAGAGGTTTGCACAACACAGTAAAGCCGAGACCCTGAGTAAGTAAAGACTTTGTCTGCAAAGTCAGTAGGCCTGAAAAACAAAAGCTAATATTTTCAGCTTCATACAGGAAATTAAATGTTTTGCATCAGCAGAGCCAGAACGAGGAGTACACCAGTGAGAAAAAGGTGGTGAAACAACCTTGGCCATAATACTGTAGGTGTGTCTTTGAGTATAACTAACCAGATAAATTATTTTACTTCATGAGCTAAAACATTAAGTTACTTACAGCAGTCAATTACTGAAGGACAATTACTCTGTGTGTGTGTGTGTGTGTGTGTGTGTGTGTGTGTGTGTGTGTGTGTGTGTGTGTGTGTGTGTGTGTGTGTGTGTGTGTGTGTGTGTGTGTGTGTGTGTGTGTGTGTGTGTGTGTGTGTGTGTGTGTGTGTGTGTGTGTGTGTGTGTGTGCTGACAAAGTACACAACCCCTTTACTCCTGCTCAAATATTTACTCCTCTCAAGTGAAAGTTGCTCAGTCAAAGTTTTTGAGTTAAAGGTAGGGTAAGTGATATTTTTGGGTGAAAACAAAAAGCTTTTTGTTAACAGGTTAAAGCACTGTATTCTGATAATCATAACTATAGAGCATTTGTTCAGTAACAGGAGTCTCACAGTCTCTCCAGCTCTTTGATAAACAGAATATTTTAAGGTAGGTGAGACAAATTCAGCCAATCAGGAGTGAGCACCCATTTATTAGCTTCATTTTTATACTATAGTGTTCCAGTTCCAATTTTGATTGCTCATTTCTTTGTGTTGTCACTTCCAATTTCACTAGTTTAATCTGTATACTGGTTGAGTTCTCTATCCTGATTGGATAAAATGTATGTCTTGAAAATGCATTTTCTGTTTAATATAGAGCTGGAGAGACATGGAGACTCCGGTTACTGAACAAACACTCTATAGTACTATCAGAATATAGAGCTATTTAACACTTGTTTTAACCACAGAAAATCACTTGCCCTGCCTTTAAAGTACTGGAGTACTTGCTCAAGTATTCAAAATTACACATTAAAAAGTGGATTTGATGTTGTTCTTTCATTAGGTTTGATCTCTGTGGCTATCAGTATCAATTGAACAGAATTTCTAAATATGAATATTCGTGAACTGAGAAACTCAATATTGTGCATTGAAGAGAAGAGATCTGTAATAGCAATTTTTTTCATGTCCAAGTGTGTTTATTTTGGCATTGACTACACAGCTATCCGTGTTTATTCGTATTTAAACTACTAGCCTTTGTGTGGATGTCAGAAATTGCTGTAAATATGATTAGGGGTGCGTTCGGAAATTGCGCACTGGAGCGCAGTCAGCGCACTCGCCTATTAGTTTGTATTGGCCAGTGCACTCAGTGCTGTATTTCCGAACGCACCCAATGTGGGGGGGGGGGGGGGGGGGGGGGGGGGGGTGTGTGTGTGTGTGTGTGTGTGTGTGTGTGTGTGTGTGTGTGTGTGTGTGTGTGTGTGTGTGTGTGTGTGTGTGTGTGTGTGTGTGTGTGTGTGTGTGTGTGTGTGTGTGTGTGTGTGTGTGTGTGTGTGTGTGTGTGTGTGTGTGTGTGTGGCCTGCAATTGTGGAGGATTGCAAAAGACAAATGCAAAAAAGTTGGCTAAATACTGTTTTGTCTCAGCTATCATGGGCAGTCTGTCTATCTGGAGAAGACAATGTTTCATATATCCTTGAGTAGCTAAGGGGGGAGGAAAGGAAAAATAATTGTATATAGTACGTCATCAATGTGTTATCTTTTTTCCTCTGTGTTTTAATAAGCATGTGCAGCAGTTGTATCTGGTTTGACCGTAATGTAACCTACCTTCTTCTGATCAGTGTTTGGATCTATTATGTATTGTGCTTTTTGCGCAGTTCCAAATAAAAGTAAGTGTGTGTGTGTGTGTGTGTGTGTGTGTGTGTGTGTGTGTGTGTGTGTGTGTGTGTGTGTGTGTGTGTGTGTGTGTGTGTGTGTGTGTGTGGCAAAAAGTGCAGTCAATGTAAACAATCAGTTGGGAATAACTTCTACTGTACTGTCCATCTCAAATGAAGTGAAACAGGTCTCTAGTGGTGACAGGTGAGAATTCTCTGTGGCCAAGAAAAAACTATGCCGTCTTCATAGAAATGTAGTGTAGAGCCAAAAGTAGAGGAGTAGACGGCATACAGTAAGTTTCCCCCCAAAAATCTAATAGGCTACGTAAGTGTATAGTACAGATAATCAAGAAATGTACTCGGGTACAGTACTCAAGTACAAGTACATGTAATTTGTTGGTGTCAGCACTGTGTGTCTGTGTGTGTGTGTGTGTGTGTGTGTGTGTGTGTGTGTGTGTGTGTGTAGGGGGGGGGTGACTGACTGCGTGACTAGTGCATGTACATGGATGTCTGCACACACATATTAGTCAGTCTCCTGTAAAGTGTATGCACAGCATAGGCCTATACTTAAACAGGATTTATGAAGGCTGAAAGAAGTCGTTCAGCTCTGGGCCACCATCAGATAGCCTTATTAGCCACTCACTTTGTTTATGTCGCTCCCCCTCTCACATTTATACATGTGCTTCCTGCTCCCACCCTTTGCACTCCCAGTCCGCCACCAACCCCTCCCCTCCCCTCCTCCGCCCATCATCATCATCATCTCTGTCCGAGAGGACGAACAGTTGGCAACTTTTGCCAAAATGCGTCATGTAGAGGAGGAAACCAGGGAGTGAGGGATTTGAGGCAGCCTGCAGTGCACTGTAAAAATCCTCAGTGTTCATTTAACCTGTTAAGACCGGGAACGCATCTGTGTCATTTTAAGATTTCTTTGGCTATTCAAAAAATAGCAGATATACAAGCTCATAGCGCGGCACCGAGTGCCGCGCTATGAGCTTGTAGATCTGCTATTTTTTTTAAAGATCGTGGAAAATTCGTGCAAATCTTTGAATATATATATTTTTCAAAGTGAATATTTGTAAGTCAAATCTTTGTTTCTGGGGATTCTACAAATGTCTTAATCCTAACAGTGTTATGAAAAAAAAATATGTTGCTATATATCAGTGGTGCTTCAAACCTTTTTTCATAACCAAAATTATATGTATTTGGCCGCGGGCCCCCCATCTGAAAATATTTTGTTCCAGGGACCCCCCCGGAAGCAAAGATTTGAGTCAAAAATGTTCCCTTTGAAAAAAAATAATATATATTTGCACAAATGTTCAAGATTTAAAAAAAAAGCTGATCTACAAGTTCATAGCGCGGCACTCGGTGCCACGCTATGAGCTTGTATATCTTATATCCCGGTTTGAATGGGCTAACTCAGACAGTGTACAAACGGACCTGTGATATTTACACTGCGTGCCAGTATTACACCAGTGGCCTTTTTTTCTGCTTTGCTTTCATATTTCAGGATCAGGATTCTGACTGTGTGTGTGACTGTCACTATGACCTCTGGGTTGACTTGGAATAGACTCCCATGTAAAAAACGCTGTCATGCTTTGAATGTTGTGCAATTGTTTTTCGAAGGCAGACTTTAACTGTGTTTGCTGCGGAGTAAAATTTGGCAAAGTACAATGCCTTTGTTTGGCTCATGATCAGCTGCAGATGTTGTACAGTAGGTGGATGAGGAACGGACTGCGCGCACTGCCGTTCAATAGAGTGTACAGATGCACTCATGTCATGGAATCAGTATGCAGCCTTAAGGGAGGAGGGAGGGAGGAGGGAGGGAGGGAGGGAGGGAGGGGGGGGGGGGCACAAACAAATAGTACAGAGAGCATGTCCAAAACAAACTTACAGAGGGAAAAATCCCTCAAATGGCTTTTGGATTAACGCTGAAAACCGCGCACGGTGCATGGTATATTAACCCATTCAATCAGGGAGTTTTGGATTTCTTTGGCTATTCAAACGTGGCAGATATACACGTAGCAGTACAAGCTCATAGCGTGGCACCGAGTGCAGCGTTATGAGCTTGTAGATCTGCTATTTTTGAAAAAATCTTGAGAATTTGTGCAAATCTTTGATTTGAGTTACAAATGTTCACTTAAAAAAAAAATATATATATATATATATTTTTGAAGCGAACATTTGTAACTCAAATCTTAGCTTATGGTGGGTCCCTGGAAGAACATAATTCTTTTCAAATGTTCGCTTTAAAAAATATATATTCAAAGATTTGCACAAACTTTCACGATAGTCATTTCCAAAATAGCAGATCTACAAGCTTGTATATCTATGAACTTGTATATCTGCTATTTTTTGAATAGCCCAAAGAAATCTAAAAATTACACAGATGCGTTCCCAGTCTTAATGGGTTAAGAAGCATGTTAAGTTTTCATCGAGCATTCTTTTCCAATCACCGGACTCCCACACAGTACTGCAGCATTCTTTAAACATGCCGACACACACACAACAGCAGCTGTACAACACAGAGAAACCACCAGACCGTCCTCCTTTTGCCCCATTTAGTGTCGGAGGATTTCGTAACCGTTTTTTCTTCTCTGGACCGCGCTGGGTGTTTTGGACATGAAGCTTGCATGCTGCTGGCCTGGCCTGCATTGGGAGGGGAGGGTGGGTGTCCTCCAGGCTGGCCTCAGCAGCACTGACAAATGCTCACTGTCAGAAACTGAATGACTTGGCTCGACTCCGCTCTCTGCTGCCCCCGCAGGAGGACAAGAGCCACTCTGGACAGTGTCACTTCAGGCTAACTTTCCGCCTTAACTGTCAAGTCTGTTTGAATAAAAATAATATATATATATAATTCTAACCTACCTTAAAGGGATATTTCACTTTCAAAAAAACTTTGGGTCATTTTATCATCTTCTCAGGCTTTTGTGAGCCCCCCAAACAGTTTTTAAGTTGCTTGATTCACTATTTAGATATTTGATATTCATTTTATCAGACACGCCCCCTTCCTATACAAACCCATTATAACTTCAAACTAAATGTTTAACATGTTAGATTCATCAAAAACACCCGTCCTTGGTTCTGGTGACTCATCCTGCCCTCCTAATATGTGAGGGGGCCGTGTTTTTTTGATAACTGTTTTCATTTCTTTTTTTTCTTTTTTTTCTTGTATTTAAATTTTTTTCATTTTCCAAAAAAAATATTAAAAATAAATGAAAAAAGTTATCGAAATAACACGGCCCCCTCATGTATTAGGAGGGCAGGGTGAGTCACCAGAACCAAGGACGGGTGTTTTTGATGAATCTAACAACAAAAATGGAGTTTGAAGTTATAATGGGTTTGTAAAGGAAGGGGGCGTGTCTGATAAAATGTCTATCAAATATCTAAATAGTGAATCAAGCAACTTAAAAACGGTCTGGGGGGCTCACAAAAGCCTGAGAAGATGATAAAATGACCCAAAGTATTTTTGAAAGTGAAATATCCCTTTAAGCTACAAAACATGTAGGAGAATGATTGATAGTGAGACGGGAGTGACTGCCATTGTTTGGATGTTATGATGACTGATTGCCAGGGAGTGAATGAGGCCTTTATATCTTGGAGGTGCGGTCTGTCAAAGGGCTCAGTATTCAATAGCTGTTTATTGAGAAAATAAGAGCATTTTTGCAGAAAATGAGCACAATAGTTGATAAGGGAGCGCTCATACGTAATAATAATTTTCTACGCCAATCCTATCCATCTGCACACAAACATGCACGCACGCACGCACGCGCACTCACGCGCACTCACGTGTGCAGACCTCTTGGCCCCCTCACCCGTGCACAGATTAGCCCTTCTCTTCCCACTAAATGCACACATGTGCGCACACACACTCACTCTTACTCCCATACACACGCTCTCATACATGCATCCACACAAATAAACACAAAAACACACACAAATCCCACATATTGCGATTTATGTGTTTTATTTTAGTCTTGCTGGAGTTGCTGCTCTTATGGATTATGATTTTTATTACAGTTATGTTTTTTGTTTGGTCATCCGCTTCGGTTGGAAAGCGCTTTGTGTCAACTCCTGTTGTTTTTAAATGTGCTGTATAAATAAAGGTGACTTGTTTTGTTTTGACTGATATTAACACACACACACACACACACACACACACACACACACACACACACACACACACACACACACACACACACACACACACTCCCTACGGCCCCCCCTGAGCCCCCAGCTCAAATAAAGACAGCAAGGCTGCACACATAAACACACTCCCTCAGTCCGCTGTGCGTAACACTGAAATGGTTTCCACTTGCCACGTAAACCTCCTCTCTTCTCTCCATCTGCTTTTCACATGCACTGCGCCCCCGAGCGCGCTCTCTCTCTCTCTTTCTCTCCAACTTGCTCTCTTCCACTCTGTCCCCCTCACCCCTTCTCTGTTGCACCCTCACCACTAAACCCAACGCTCCGAAGATCAATTCGAAATATAAGTCGGAAATTTGCGCGCTAGTGATGACCATGAAGCGTACAATGTATTGGTACACTTTAGGACATCTGAGATAATCACATAATTCTTGCCTTTCTTTTCCATTCCTTTTTCCCTGTTCTTTTCCTTTCATCTAGTAGCCTAAAGACTGAGTTAATACAATGCACTTTTATTTGACATAGTGTTAAAATGTCATAATTATGTCTTCAAGGGATTTGATGATGATATACTATGCCGACTATGTCAATGACATGGGATAATAATCCTATCCACATTATACCTAGTCTCTCCAGTTAAAACAGTTGGACTGTGTGGTGATAAAATACTCGGTTTCGACAACATAAACATTCCATCATATCTCAGTCAGACGGTACTGTAACTGCATGTCCTTTTCTGAACCTCCAGAAGATAGAGGGCTCAGATATGGTGTTGACTCAACAGCGTGGACCCCTTCCAGCCAAGAAGAGCCCCATAGGGCTTCTGATTTGATTGCAGTGGAGGTCACAGTTGGAGAACAATAACTGAGACGCAGGCCAGAGTCTTTACCGAAACCACATGAAGGATGAGATCCCCTAAACAAACACTGCAATCCACTCTCAAAGCGGGTGGGGGCCTTTCAGTTGTCTCTGTCATCTATCAATCCCTACGAGGAAAAACAAAAAGACATCCACCAATGGAGAGAGAGAGGATAAAGACACAGAATGGGAGAGAGATGATGATGTTGATGGTGATGGTGGGGGCAGTGATGACGATAGAGGCTGGCCATCTTCGATGGACTGCGTTAACCTAGGCCACTCTCCTATGTCTGTGATTTCTGCAGCTTTTTCATGCCAGGTAAACAGAGTTCCTAACCCGTTGCTCTGACCACATGCAGTTTTGTGGCTGGGGGCAACATTCTCCAGTTAGGGCTGGGGCTTAGTAAACTCTTAGGGGAGACCGGCACCGTGTAATTATGGCCACCATAAGCTGCAGCTACAGCACAAATTCACCACAGACTCACGGTGCAATTTCTCCGCTGTGTCCGGTTCTAATAGAGAAACGAGCAATATTTCAGCTGCAGTTTAACCCCCATGTCCAGCACAGGGGCCCTGGTGAAGGTTTAGAGGTGTTGGGCTTTAGTACAGTACGTTGTGCGCCTAAGTCTGATTTATACTTAGTTACTTTGCCAGTGTTGCGCACCAAAATAGCAGATATATAAGCTCATAATGCATCACACATTGTGAGCTTGTAGATAGGTCATGTTCGGTATGTGACGCGATGTGCAAACAAGTATAACTCTGGCTTTAGTAGGACAGTTGAAAACACTATCCCCAGGCAAAAGGAATCATGGAATTCCTTTTTCCACTGAATGACTGGAGCCGTCATGTCAATTACAGTATGTGCTGCAAGATAGGCTTGATGCTCTTTATAACAGACACATAGAAACCTGCGGATAATTAACATTGTTCATTTGTCATCTATGCAGAATAGACCAGCTGAGTGTCATTTAAAACCACGCATGTGAATGAAACG
Source organism: Gymnoscopelus braueri (assembly GCF_963280865.1). Classification (NCBI taxonomy): domain Eukaryota; kingdom Metazoa; phylum Chordata; class Actinopteri; order Myctophiformes; family Myctophidae; genus Gymnoscopelus; species Gymnoscopelus braueri. The sequence goes on from NC_137619.1 coordinate 33,433,520, forward strand.
CACTGCATGAGTGAATTTCCAGGCAGCCAATCTGTCTCTAAGTGGGAGCCAATCTAATATCTAGCACAGACTGAATGTAGGGCTACTACACACACACACACACACACACACACACACACACACACACACACACACACACACACACACACACACACACACACACACACACACACACAGCTGAAGTAAGACAATCTTTCCATTTCACTATGTGGCTGGAATTCTCTCTTACGTAAAGCCCCAATACCATGGAGCATATAATGAAATTAAGTAGGAGTCTTATTTCATTTGGAGACAGCTCCGTTACAGCTTTTCAGCAGAGAGGGTCTCCTGGAACAAAATGAAATGACCCCGGTAGAGGACACTTAGTAAGATTACTATTAGCTACATCACACTGGAGAGCAGCAGATTGGTAACAAGCCTAATTTGTACTTTGTCATACAGCAATGTCACGCTCAACGAATATCTGTTATTTTCAGCGAGCGCAGCTGTGCAATCAAGTATACATTAGCTTTATTTAATTACTGTTGCTAAGTAATGTACTGTACTGTATGTGGCAATGCTAAGTTTGTCTGCAAGTGTAAACATGCACAAGCATGCATGCATACACACACTCACATAGTTATGCACACGCACGCATGCACACACAATTTTGTACTGTACGCACACACACACACACACACACTACACAACAAGCACAGCTGTTCATTAAACTCTCAAAGTCTCCTCCCTCTCAAACATGTTCAAGTTCTTACTCCCGCTGACATCAGCTGAGTCACACACATAGTTATGTGCACACCCACACATTTATGTACTGTACACGCACACACACGCACATCCCATTTCCAATGAGCTAGACCTCTGGGAGATAGATTGCTGAGGTGGAGCGCCACACCTACCATCAGCTCCCAGTGCTTACCACCTGTCTTAGTTACCCAAGCCGTGCTACACATACTGTACGCTGAGTTGGCAGTGCCCACGATTGAACCCAGAACCTTGCCATTCAAAGGCGAGCACTCTAGAGTGGGCTAAAATAAGTAAGTTAATAAAAAAGGTATGCGATTTGATTTAAGATTGTCAATGGTAGGACAGGACTTAACACACACAAACATGCACGCACGCACGCACGCACGCACACACGCACGCACGCACGCACGCACGCACGCACGCACGCACGCACGCACACGCAGAATCAGACACACACGTACAAACCACCCAACCCCTAGCCCAGTGGATACAGATCATAGCTGCAGTAACAGGTGGTTGCTCCCAACCACTGCTGTTTGCTTAACCCTTTCATCACAATAACACCGGGTTCACTCAGGGTGTGGATTGTAGGCACAGTACTGATATCGTATCATGACTTGCATCCTTCTGTACTTTACTTCTTCTCCTTCTCTGCTTTGTGCAGTTCCGAAAAAAGGTCACCAACTGCTGTCAAGTGCTCAATTGTTGTCTGCTCAACGGACCACGTCATATACAAGTACACCCAGCAATTCTGACCTTTAACACTGACATTTTGTGGGTGATAAATCAACTCTATACCGTCATGATAAATTATTGAAATACAGTAATGAATTCATCTACTCTACGTAATGCCTCATTTATACTCTGTTATATGCCGGTGTACCACGCTGAAAATATCAGACCTACAAGCTCACAGTGCGGCGCAACGTGACGTGTTGTGAGCTTGTAGATCTGCTAATTTCGACATATGGGACACAGTCGCACCACTAAGAATAAATAAGGCTTAACCCTTTAAGACCTGAGGCCGATTCTACAAATGCCTTCTAAATCGGTAGTTCTCTTCACTTTCAAGATTTTTCAAAAATGTTCCAAAACAGCAGATGTGCTATTAGCTTGTATATCTGCTATTTTTGAATAGCTAACATTAAATCTAGAATTACACCGATGCTTTCCCGCTTTTAATGGGTTAACGCAAACGGATGTGTAGCGGATTTGATTGACGGAGGTAGACATACTGTAGTTTGAGGTTCTCTTACCTGACTTGCGCTTGCAGGATCCTCCACAGTCTCTGAAAAGGAAGCAACACCACAGAGGCATGGTCAGTGTACAGTATGTGTGTGTGTACTGTTAGACACGCAGGAGAGTCACAGCCCTTTAGAAGGACCATAACAGCAACCAGCACACTCCCTATACCCAAACCTGTCACCATAGAGCCGCTATCAGCGCCTAGACAGCGGCCAAGCCCTCATTAAGAATGCCTGTAGAATTTGACCCACTCTCTGAGAGGGGGTGTGATAGGACACAAATAGGGGAGTGAAGAGCAACAGTGACTGTGTCAGAGAGGAAGAGAGAGAGAGAGTGAGAGTGAGAGGAGAGATACAGAGGAGAGAGTGAGTGACACTGAGCGAGTGATCACAGCTTCTAGTCCAAATACTGCCGTGTATGTAAACAAAAATGCATGAGTCGATACTGTACAAGTGGCGGAAATGTTATGGCGGCATCTCGGCCGCCGCTGTTGTTAACAGAATTGCATGCATGTTGGTGTTGTATCCTCTGTTGTGTCCCATTCAATTGCGTGTCCTATTCGGGTTTCAATGTCAAAGTGTCCCTCTGTTCCAGGGCTCATAGCAAAGCACGTCTTGTTGAATGCATGGGGCTAGTATAGAAATGCATACTGTACCATTCCGTGGCAACAATGACCATGCTCTGTTCTTTGAGTTGCCCCAACCCCAGAGGGCTCAGAGGGAGGGAGAACCTGAGCGCGCATGTGCAATGAAGTGCCTCTGGGACGCCTAAATGTATATTGTGTGTGTGTGTGTGTGTGTGTGTGTGTGTGTGTGTGTGTGTGTGTGTGTGTGTGTGTGTGCGTGTGCGCGTGCTTTGTAGTTCCATATGTTGCTGTTGGGCAGAAACCTTGTAAGTCCATATTTCACCTTTTAGTTTTTTGGGGTAAATGAATGCCCTACTTTGTCATACTACAGTGTCACACAAAAGTAACAAAAATAGTCGATCTATAAGCTCACAGCTTGTAGATCAGCTATGTTTGCTATTTTGGATTTTTTTAAAGTGATAATTAAAGTGGCTAAGTGTGTCTTTGGGTTTAAAAATAATGAACCAATGAAAATGATTAACAAGAGCTTGTGACTACTACTTTAGATCAGTTTGAACACAGGTTATTGTTTTCCCCATTTCCGTTTTGGACATAGAAGGTTTCTGCCCGACAGCGACGACCATGTGCGTCTTGTGTAAATCCTAGCAGTCTGCAGGTCCTTATGTAGTTAAATGAAGTGCAGAGCGGACGCAGTCAGTGCTGAGAGAGCGGAGGTCAAGGCAGATGGGAACAGACACCTGGCTCCGCTAGCGAGGCCAGCAGCAGGGCTATAGAGCCATGTGGGCCAGTTATGGATATGCAAACATGTTTGGATAAACCCTGTCAAACATTTCCCAGGTCGTGGCCTGTGGGTCACCTTTCACTGTGTTTCACTGGAGTACAGTAAAACTTCGGAGGAAAAGGTTTTAAGGTATTTGTGACAGGTCTCAGTTTTTTTTTTTACGGACTTGTAGAAGCCTTTTCCATTAGAAGTCCATCGGAAGTATACCGTATTTCCCTGTTCAGTAGATAGGGAAACCATTTAGATTTTATTTTGCTTTAAATAAAAAACACACTTCAAACCATACAATAAAACCGTTGGGTGCCATTAATTGTTTTAGGGAATACATCTCTTGGTGAATTAAAGCAGGTTTGGCAACAGTAACACGTCTCTTTTTCTTAAGCGAAAGTAGTCTTTTGAACAAAGCTTTCCAATTTCCAGATGCATGACCAAGCTGCCATGAAACATTCCTCAAGAGGCATGTAAATAGCCTGTGTGCTTCGTAAAAAAGAAATACTGACTAATTAACTATTACCTCATATTGAAATATAACTCTACACGCACTCAGCTGTGAGGACATTTGTATGCAATTACTGACGTGAAACTTTATACAGTAAAAGAAATGTTTACATTGGATGCTCATGTAATGTCCGCACTGTGCAACAACTCCAAACTCCCTGCTTTAGGAATTTCACAACTTTCTATATGATGAGTGGAAGGTGAAACCATGTATAACGGCCAGTTCTCAGCCAACACAAACCGTGTTGCAATTTACCGCTAAAATACAGAAGAATTTACACTCTGAGCTAAATGATGCAGAGTCAGAGTGATAACAATAGCTGTTAAAATACAGAAGAGCTAAATGATGCAGAGCCATAGTGATAACAATAGATGTTAAAGTGCCATGTTAAGGCAGATACACCAAATAATATGTTTTACTACATATTTTGTAATAAGTTGCAAAGCTAAAATGATGAAATCCTCCTATATGAACAGTTCACATGGTTTAAGATAAAGATAAGATGAACCTTTATTGATCCCCGTTCAGTTTAAGTTATCGGGGAGACTGTGGTGCAGTATGGAGAGAAGCAACTAATGGTGGTAATTCTTTAAATAATGTAGCACACTCATGGGTGAGATACTGTGCACTTATAGGAATACTTCAACCCTCCAAATGACCCCCCCCACACACACACACACACACACACACACACACACACACACACACACACACACACACACACACACACACACACACACACACACACACACACACACACACACACACACACACACACACCCCCCACCCATCAATTACTCATCCTGTGAAGCCTTGAATTCATGGAGAATTCTTGTTGTTGACTCATACCTTCACGTAAATGAAGAATCTTAACATGAAAAGAATAGTTGATGAATTGAAGAAAATAAGGGATTATGATTAACAACAGCAAAGATACATCAAACTTCATGTGTTTTGGAAGTATAGTGAGGACACAGACCAGTCGCAAGGCACTTGGATTATAATGAGAGTTGTGTTGGGGTTAATAAACATATTTTTGATATAGTTTTGCTGTTGTTAATACTAGCCCCCTATTTTCTTCAATTCATTATGTATTTTCATTAATTCTTCATTCATTGTGAAAAAAATTGACACAAACAAACACAAAATGTCCATGAATTCACGGCTTCATGGGGTGAGCAATTGATAGAAGTTTAACTTTGACTTTAATTTAATGCAAGCTGAATATACCTGTAAGTAATAGGATGACAAAGGACAACAAATGGTGGTAATGTAATGCAAGCTGTAATGTAATGCAAGCTGAATATCCCTATAAGTAATAGGATGACAAAGGACCTTCATTATTTTTTCAAAAACATTCATGGCACACGATGCATGCTCTAAATGTCTTTGCCAAGGACACGGAGGCTTGGGGGGAGAGAATGGGGGGATTAGAGAGAGGAGATACTGTATGGGACTGGCCCCGCTACACAAGTGACCCATAGCACAGAGCGGGAAGAATATTCTTCCCAGGAGGAGACTGAGCACACAACCCTGGCTCTGTGCACTTTCCTCCTAACGCCAGTAAAAAACCCCAATAGATGTGGTGGGGAAGGTAAGGGGTGTGGGGGGGGGAGGAGGAGGAGGGGGCGTAAATATGTCCAAACACTATTAAAATGTTTAAGACTTTGTGCCTGTGTTTTCAGAGCTGAAGTTTAACCTTTGGTTAACTGCAGTAGTCACAGAAGTCAGTGGAGATGGTTCAGTTAACCACTTTCAAACTGGCGTCCCTATTTTGGGCATGTCATTATATGCGAAAAGTTTCATTAAAAAATATACATATAATATTTGTTTAAATGACGAAGTCTAAAAAGATCACAACTCGTGTTAGATCGCAACGCGTTGTGAGCTTAGATCTTCTATTTCAACGAACCTCATACAACGAAGTATATAGGGCTTGTGGTTAAGTGGTGGTTAAGATCATAGACGTTTGTATATGTACATGCGCGTACGTGCATGTATGTGTGTGCGCGCACATACACACACGTACACACACATTGCAGGGACTGAACACATCATTAAAATCCAACCCTGGGTTGATCCTGGGTTTGAGTTGAGAATAACCATCTGTTTGCGCATAGCTGCAGCTCACTCTTTGTAGGTGGGCCTATTAGACATGGAATGTGTAAGATATTAGTCTTTTGTTCACGCTTCTCCGCCATTTTGGGTCAAAGCCAGAGGACCAAAGTGTCTGCTCTACTCTGGGCATACACGATACAGACACTCCCGCTTGAGGGTGACCTAAGATTAACCTCTGCAGGCATGACCTCTGACTCAGGGGTCAGTGGGTCCATGACATTGGACAGGAAATCATTATGATCAATAGGGAGCTGGGCTGCACACAAATGCTGCAGAGTGCGTGTGCGTGTGTGTGTGTGTGTGTGTGTGTGTGTGTGTCCTTGAGAAAGAAATGTGAATTGTTAATAGCAATATTCAGACATCCACACACAAGTATAGACACAAATATACAGCATATCTGTAGAAATGCAGTGTTTTAGATTCATAGACACCGTCACAGAGCTCCAAGAAAACTGGATCTTGATTGCGCAATGATGTCAAGGAGAAAGAATGTTAGTTTTACCACATATCAACCACTAATACCACCCCATGTGGTGAAACACTGTTGTAAGATCAGACTTGCTGTAGGCCATAAAAGACTGTTTACTGCAACTGTAAAGTCAATCCTGTAATTTTCTTCATGATCGATGAATTGTGTGTATATGTGTGCGTGCGTGCACGTGCGCACGTGTGCACGGCTGAGCATGCATGTGCGTGTAAGATTTAGCTGAAGAAATGCTGATAGCAAAATCAGCGGCAGTAACATGCTAATGATGATGTCCAGTTCAGAGAATCAAAAGACAACATGAGAGCAGATGTGCATCGCATTGGCGTGACATCCTTGTAGATGGCTTTGTTATGATCTCTCTCTCTCTCTCTCTCTCTCTCTCTCTCTCTCTCTCTCTCTGTGCAGGTATACATGTAGTGGACACATCTCTGCCGTTGCAGCTTCAACTGCTTCACAGCTTTACATTTCAGGAATTATTCTAATGAACAAAACGTTATTTTAACCAACCTGTGTGGTAGATTATGTTAATACAACATAACGGCTACATCTGCAATGGTTTGGTCTGCCTACTCTTCCATTGAAAAATATTGACCCTGCATGGTGTTTTTTAAATAATGTTTTTCAATTTAACCAACATTACAAGGAGAAAAAGCACAAGTTACAATATCACATTTCTTGTTCTTTCCTCATCTGAATATACAAAAGAGCCAAGAAAAGCAGCCACAGTTCTTCCCCTCTTTTTGTGTGTTGTGGTGTTGGAATGATCAAATCATGCACATGCACACATGCCACTGAGCAGGACTCACTTTATATACAGGCTTCTTAGATCAGGGGTTCTCAAAGTGGGGTACGTCCGGGGACCCCCAGGGGTCCTTGGGGGGGGGGGGGGTTTCAGGGGGTACCCAGCAAAAGTAGTTCACACAGCATTACAATCATTCTAACCACTTTTCTCCCATTTATGTTGGGATATTCAAAAATAACAGATGTCCAAGCTCACAGAGCTTGGACATCTGCTATTTTTGGATGTTGAAAATGTTTGGAAGAGTTGCATCCGAGTTGCATCCGTCTCCAACAAATTCTTGTATGTTGGAAGAGTCTGTTGTCTATTTGTTTTGTTTGTTTTGTTGAATTATCTCAGGTGCAGATGGAGATTTACAGCCTAAATACACAGCAGGTTGACACGGTAGAATTAAGCTCAACAACTGCTTGTCAGATATTACAATCTGTCGCATAACTAACGGACTATAACAAGCGATGCGAGTCAATCAAAACAACCAATCAGTCTTACAGGGGTGCTCAGGTGTCAAAAATCATTGAAGGACTTCTTTTTTAGAAATGTAATGAACTGTGAAGTTGCAGATAGGAATAATACAATTAATTTCAATGAGCCATCTACTGTCAAATCTGTGATTTTCTGCTTCAGTCTGAAAACGTAGCACTTCAGTCCCAACCTCACCCCCTAGCACCCCTCGTTCCTTAGTACTTGTTGTATTCCATCAGTACTTGTTGTCTGTTTGGATAGATGATAGTTATGTTATCCATTATGTATGTTAGTTACTTGCTTGTTCACATGCCACTGTATGTATGCTATTGAGATAGATGTAGCTCTTTGCTGTTCCACAGATGCTAAGTATGATAAAATAGTTTAAGGTAACAGCCAAACAGTTAAAGGTTTAACTACACTCAAAAACTATCGATAGCGGTGCCCCATTTGTATGGAAATCGTGTGCCATAATTCTGTTTTAAATTGATGGCTTGTTAAGATTTGATTCTAATATAATTTTTTGCATTCAGGCTGACAGGTGAAAAATGATCCATGAGATAAGTAACAACAGTTAACAAGAGTGGGCAATTTGAGATGATCATTGCTGTGAAAAAACTAGAGAAATAAGATAATCAAGGATCAAAAGTTCAAACCATTTCAGTTGCTGTACTGTACCATGCTGACAATGGACATCAATCATCCAGTTACCATGCTCTCTCATCTCTCAGGTAGATGTATGGCTCCCTCTTGTGGAAGGTAATGGTGGTAAATGGTTAGATCCCTGCACTCCTAGATGACAGTGGTGATTGAGGATTGGGGGCTCAGCTGTGATGCAACCATTGCTGATAGTAACTGTTGACTATTGACCCAGAAGTGTGACCAATGTTGACCTGAATCGTATGTCTTCCTAAAGAAAATCATAAAAGCAATCTACAGCATCTACAGATCCGACCAACATGTCTGAGTCATAGTGTCGGGAGCTTTGTCAGAGTTGTACCTGTCTGTCTGTGTCCAACCAATATGACCATATATGGGCATTCCAATATATATGCCCATATATTGGAATGCCCATATATGGGCATATTGGTTGGATCTGCAGTTCTGCACAATTGGATATCCGAACTACTCAATGTCTATGTACGATACCCTACTTCCTTAAGCTGTATTTTACACTTGTATGATGGTGAAAACAGCTGACCTACAGTACAAGCTAACAACGTGTTGTGACGCAACGTGTATAGTGAGCTTGTTGATCTGCTATTTTCCGCGTATAATGACATGCCCAAAATAGGGTTTGGCCAGGTTTAATGTGGTTAAATGGAGTTTGGGGCGGAGGTGAGTATAGCGGTAGAGTGACCACTAAAAGAAGCCAGTTTTCACCCTCACAGGATGTGTCGGTATAGTATAAATACAGAACATATACAGGGAGTTGCGGCGGAGAGTAAAGTTCACTTCTAGGTAAAAAAAAAATAACCTTAAGGAGAAACCCCATCGATCAAAAGGTCCTGTGACACCCATCCAGGAGGACCACTCTGCAATTCACTCTGCAATTCCTCCCACTGACGAGGAGCTGACAAAGACAAATGATCCTTGCCTGATCCCAGACCCCGAACTTACCCTTCATTCTCATAATACCGTTGAACCTTAAGCACCGAGGCTGAGATCAGATGTCACCCCCCTCCACATCATCATTAATAAAACTACATTATCCCTCAGCCGACTATCAATCACTGCTGAGCCGTGCACTGACCTGGGATCAGGATGGGTCAGTGTCGCTGACGGTTGTTGAACATCTCACCGCCATGCATATTTCACACATACTACAATTGAAACGTTCTAACAATCCCACCAGAGGGCAGTGTTCAATATAGAGGGAATATAATGAATGTGAATGTTCAATGAAAGCCTAATCTAAACACGCTGAAATCTTAAAGTAAACTGCCAATAAGACTCACTCTTTGGGGGGGTTGAGGTCCTCTGCGTTAGTCTCAAAGAACCTCAGAACTTCTTCGCTTTGGGAGAGGTGGGAGGGAAGTTTCATCAACGCCTGCGGGTGGGAAGGGAGGAAGAGAGAGAGAGATGGTTTATTCAACCGATTTCCCAGCACGCCAATGACCATACGACAAAGTTTATTGAGGAGTCATATAGTCCCGTACGTCAGTCGATAGATGAGAGGATGACACAAAGACCTTCGCCTCCACTGAAGGGTGTGGAAGAGAAGGAAGAGGGTTCACATCCCAGGGAGTGGGACAAGACAAAGGGACAAATATGGAGGGTGATGCAAATCACTCTGTTGCAACTCTAAATGAGTAACAGCATGCGTTCAAAATGAGAACACTTTACTGTGTGTGTCCACTGTACCAGTATGAATAGGCAATACTGTAGATAGAGCACAGTCAGCAAAACTACATTACAAATTCATATTTGCTATTACCGGTAGGTAGGTTATTCCCGGTAAATAGACATTAAACCGTATCGCGTGCTGGTGTCACGTGGCAAAAATAGCCGATCTACAAGCTCACAACGTGTCATGACGACGCGTTGTGAGCTTGTAGATCGGCTATTTTTGCCACGTGACACTGGTGCGCAACAAAGTATACAGTACACTGCCACACTTGGCATCACGCCTGCTTCACACGTTCCCATATCTGACCTAATGAATATAACAAGGTCAGGGGGCCAGGCCAGCTGTACACACACACACCCCACACACACACACACACACACACCTCAGGTCGGCTGATTCACTCTTGTTGTGTGTATGACGCTTTTGCCCTGTGTGCCCCTTATATCCTGCGTTTCAATCATAAGCTGCCTATTTACATGGGTGACAGGAAGTGACCACCAGCACAGATAGAGCTGCTGCTTTCCTGTCCAGGCTCGTATTGGCAGAACAGACAGTGGGATCTGACTTGCCAGCATTGTAGGACATGATGTCACCCGGGGGATTGTTTGACACATACAGAGATGCAGGGTTGGGAATGTTACATTCAAATCAACAGTTTACACATTTGCACTCAAAAGAACCGCAATATATATTTTTTTGTGTGTGTTTTATCCTTTTGACAGATATGTACAAATGTTCAGTTATATACATTTTTGTCAATAGAAACGTCAATCATTCAATAATACACCGTTAAATGAAGTACTCCAAAGGTTACTTAAAGTAATCTGATACCACTTATTAGGTTACTGATTACAATTCCAGATACAGGTCATTAGTGATCAGTAACTTCTTCCCAACCCTGCACAGATAACAAAAGTCGTCCATACAAAACAATGAAAGGTCAAACAGCATCATCAGAATGATTACTGTAAAACAATAGAAACTGTACTGTGCCGGCAGTGAGTCAACAAAAGTGCAACAACGTATAAATCAGGCTTTTGTCAGAGAGAAAGCTGTTGTCTTACCTGGCAGTAGTTATCCAGGTGCCTCAGTCTTTTGACCGCCACGTCCCTGATGTGACTTCGGCGAAATAAGACTTTGCCTGGAAGGATGAACAGAGCATCCTCAATTAGCGCTATAGCCTGGCATGGCCAGACTAATATCACAGAGTAGATATCAGTCTGGGACTTCGGTGTGGAAGATTCATTTCCAAGGGGCGGTTACAAACAGATTCAAACGTCACACAGCAAAAGAAATTCCACTTTGAATAGTGGGCCCAGATTGGTCACCCACAACTCTGGGGTGAGCGCCAGACCAATCTGCCCAGGGCCATTTTTTTTTTGCTGCGGCAGATTCGTCTGGTTTCCAAGTTAAATTAGCACTGCATAGTGCACAATGAAAAGGTATCACAGCAATAAATTAATTTAACCCTGAGAGTGTAAAAAAATGGACTCCTACTAGTGGGTGGGAGGAATGATAAATATCAAGGGATATTATTACTACTAGCCTCTACAGCAGTAGATTATTGTTTAATTGGTAAACTGACTGGGGCCATGTAATGATCACAGTAAAATCCTGAGTGTTCATTTCATTTTCATTGAAGAATCGCTCACGCACTCAGAGGAACAGCGGTACTTAGTGACTACAAGCACTAAAAAGGGGTGTTAGTCAAAAGATCTCTAATGAATAAATAAATTGGTAATTGGTTCCTCGACTATGGTGTTATCGTGATACCATAGGGAATACTCAATAAGCGGGCTGTTAAACTAGCATGTATAAATGAATAGGCCCCATGACGCAATGAACTTCTTAAATGCAATGTGGACCCTTCTTAAAGCCTGGTTATACTTAGTTGCACTCCGGTGTCGCGCAACAAAAATAGCAGAGCTTGTAGATCAGTGATGTTCAGTGCCGCGACACAGCGTACAGCCAAGTATAAATCAGGCAATAGGCATTACGGTCAGTTCAAAACTAGCCAGATTGAAGCTTCAGAGTTTGACTAAACAAAGGGGCTCTTCACTGCTCTCTGGGCCACGCTGACTTTTATCAGATTAGAGATGGATCCCTGTCTCTGCCAGCCTCCTACTACATCCATACCAGACCAACAACTGACCGGGGGCTTGGTTGAAGGAAAGTTACTGTAGTAGGCTGAGCTATGGAGTATGCAGGGAGTACAAACGGATATCTGTTATGCATAAAAAAATGTGCAAGGCCTGTTTTGTTGCCTTTCTCGTTGCGAAATCTCTCTCTCTCTCCGACAGAAACTAAACGGCTGTGGAGGCACAAGCTAGCGATGACATGATGGTAGAATGTACAGCATAGATAGATCATGCTGTGTTGTAATTGTGTGCACTTTTATGCACTCACCAGGAAGAAATGGAATGATCCTCTTTTTGGGGTCCTTCTGTCCGCCCTCAATCGGGAATTTGTCGAGGATCTGCATCTGGAGAAGAGATGAAAAAAGGAATGAACTTCATAGCATTTTCCTCACTTATAGCTCTGAGGCTTGTTCTCCGCTGTTGGAAGTCTGATAAACATCCACCATTCACAAGTTTGGGTCAAGGATGTGCTATCCTTTATACCAGACACGTACTGAACTTAATATTCTATGACTTTGGTTCTCAACGTGGGGTTCCCGGGACCCCCAGGGGTCGTTGGAGGTGTTCAAGGGGGTCCCCAGCAAAAGTAGTTAATATAGCATCACAATCATTTTAACCACTTAATCCATAAATCCATTTATACGTTGGCTATTCAAAAATAGCAGATCTACAAGCTCACAACGTGCCACTTTGTGCGCTGTGAGATTGTACATCTGCTATTTTTGAAAAACTTTGGAAAACAAATCCATTTTAATCATTTTGATTTGTTTTAACGTAAATCTCTTCGGGGGGTCCCTGGCACAAAAACTTTTCAAATGGGGGTCCACATCCAAATACATTTCAGTTTGGGGGTCCTTGGCCTGGAAAAGTTTGTGAACCACTGTTCTATGACTTTGAATGACAATTCAAGAAAACATTTATCTACCAATCATCTTAATGTCTATAGTAATTAAGTTCAGGCCATCTGTTTGATGCTTTAACTCTGTGGTTTGATGGCTAAACCACGCGAGTTGTCTTTTATGCGGCACCAGTTAATCTGACAGAGCTCAGTGGTGGAATCTGAGATGAGATCAGTGATAAAACCACATGGGGGTCGTGAACTCTCCTGCTGCAGACGAACCCCATGTTAAATTACTGCAATACGGGGTGTAATTACATCGCCTCTGAAGAGCTACTACGTTAAGTCACCAGACAAGGGGTCACTTTGATCTCTGGGGTGACCGAGTGAGTTACGTCATGCGCAGTTAAGTGAAAACTCACTCGACTGCAACTTACTCATAAGAAGCTTAAAAAGTCAACTATCAACTCTGTGATTTATCAACCATATAGGCCGAAGCGTCTTTTATTTCCCACTGTCTAAATTAAAAGAGAATATTTTTAGTATATTTAGATGTGTGCCAAGTTCTGCCAACATACAGTGACAGCACTCGACGCTGGAAGCAGGAGAAGAAAGACAATTCTTCTGTTGATTCTGATCCCACAGTTGTTGCAACAATAATATGCACCCATGAAAAACCGAGTAACCGAATAATGTAACTGGGTCAAAGTTGCAGCTGTGCAAAGAGGGAAAGTGGAAACTGTGCATGAAGTGGTCTTTTATAATGACAGCATAGAAACACTCACCTTTAGCACAGAAGAGTTTGTGTGTTTCCACATACTACAGTATACTGTAGTCAGTGCACGTGGATGCATAATGCACGTACAAATACAATATGTCCCCCAGTGTACTAGGAAAAACTAGGGGCCATGGTTACCGGTATGCATGATGTATGAGCTGATTTTGTTGAGTGTGTAAGGAACATGTTTGACAAAGTGTTAAGTATATGTCTGGACCACCTCTATATGTTCTTGCCATCTCATCTGAAAACAATCCTGAGGTAAATTAATGTGCATGGGACTATCCTAAAGTAAAAAAGAAATAAGAATACATTTTAAAATCATGCTCCATTTCACATGTAGCTCCTCCTTGCCCCTGCCTTGCCTCGTTCCAGATGTGCTCTATTGAACGGCAAAGGCTGTGAACAGAACTAAGCGAAAGCACTCACACATCTCTGGGCTAGGCCAGTAGGCTCTGGGCCAGAGCGAGCCAAAAGAAACCAGGTGGACAAACAGAATCTAGCCCACTTGGAGGGTAAAGTTGGATCCACTCTGTCTGGATATGTAGGAGTTGTTTATGGGAGTTTTCCCAGTGAGAGGGAGGTTTGGTTTCTCTTCTTGTGGTTAGTACTGTACTCTTTACTGCTCTACTGCCATTTGCTGAAACTCTAAATCTCTCTCAGCCCTTGGCATTTCCCCCCTCCTCAAAAACATAGACAGCAAACGAGGAGTGGTTTCCTTTGAAGAAGGCAACAGCCATTATTGTGTTTTGAGGGTGCGTTGAACTGCCAGATATAAAGAGTTGTTTTGGTTAACCAAAACTGCCTAAATAGCAGAAATTCACAGAAGGATATTTGCTTGCTGTTGCTTTCTTGCTCCTTAAATTTTAAAGGAGAGACCCTCAAAATATACATGAACCCTGCCATTTGGCTTCAGGGTGAAATGGCTGCAATAACTTGTACACAAAATAAAAATTTGTTCTATTGTGATTTATGAAAACTGAATGAATGTATTGCAAAGTTTTTTTCTTAATTGCCAAATGTTTATTGTGGGCATTTTTTTTTGTTATTGCACTGTGCAGTGTGCACTGTTGCATCATTACGCACTAAGTATGTTTTTACAAAAACAAAATGTTTTGTAAAACATGTGGCGACGTGTTATTTTTTCCTGTTTACGTTGCGGTGTGTGGGTTCCCTTCCGACCGCTCTAACAATGGCCAGCAGTGAAATGTCCTATTTCCTCCATATATACCTCTATAAAACAATGTTAATGTTTAAAACGACACATGGGGGATTTGGACATTTCAGCCATGGCCTGACAAAATGAGCCATATAATCGTCTCTGTCGGGTGGAAACCCCTTAAGTCCAAACTGTTTTCAGGATTCAAATAAAAAAAATATCAAAAGTAGCAGATCTACAAGCTCAAAGCGCGTCGCGTCACAAGTTAGAATATGGAGATATGAGGTTTCTGCCCAACAGCAACGATATTCAACATGCTTTCAGGTGCTCTGCTGAACATGGTGGTGGACACGCCCCCTTTAGGCTGAGAGCCTCTCTGACACGGCCCTGGTTGACAGAGAACAGAACAGTAGAGAAAAGTAACTACTCTAAGTACATTTACTCTACTGTACTTAGCCACTTAAACTCCATATGGGTAACCGGAGTCCCTCAGGGCTCAATACTAGTGTCTTTTCTGTTTTCTGTTATTGTGGGGAAAGCTTTCACTGAAAACAGCGATCGACAAGCTCACAATGCGACACAACGCGTCGTGCTGTGAGCTTGTTGATCTGCTATTTTCAGCAAAAGCTTTCCCCACAATACCGATGCTTGGGTTTAAGTGGTTAAGTCCAATTTCGAGGTACTTTTACTTTACTTTCATTTTTCAATACTTTATAGTACATGTCAGAGCCAAATTGTACTTTAGGTTCTAGTTAATTTGCAGATTTTGATTATCATTACAAAACATATAGCCTAACCAATTATCAATTAGGCCCATATTTTATACGTTGTGATCTGCTAGTTTCTGATATTTTCAAGAAAAGCTTTTTGAAAACAAACTTGTGAAATGGGAAATTTCTGCATAACGGGCGCTTTTACTTTGGATACTATTGGCATATACTAAAAGTATATGCCAATACTTTTGTACTTTTGCTCAGGTACAATTTTGAATACTGGACTTTTACTTGTATTTCTACACTGTGGTATTGGTACTTTTACTTAAGCAAAAGAAAGTACTTCTTCCACCACTTGATAGAGAGGCTTCTGAGCCAGTCAGTGGTGATGATATGACAGCCGTCCCTAGGGTGTGGGTGGGTGGGTGGGCTCTGCCTGGACAGGCTCACATCTCTTCTCCTCGGGTTCAGGTGGGAGAAAGAACTCCTTCACCATGGCAACAGACCCAACACAACTCTTGGAGTGAAACCCTTGTGGGGTGAGCATTTCACCGATTCTCACATTTCAGACTCTCGTAACGCAGCAGCCACAACTTGGGGCCATTTGTCCCTGACGCACTGTATTTATGTGTACTGTATCGC
The DNA here is from genome assembly GCF_963280865.1 of Gymnoscopelus braueri. Taxonomy (NCBI): domain Eukaryota; kingdom Metazoa; phylum Chordata; class Actinopteri; order Myctophiformes; family Myctophidae; genus Gymnoscopelus; species Gymnoscopelus braueri. Next base: position 33,449,859 of record NC_137619.1, read on the forward strand.
TTTCCTAAACCGCGTGGGAGATACTTTAATGTGTTAAGTCTCTGTGTCAGCCAAAGTCTTCCCGCAGGGAAAATGAACTTGTCTGTGTAGCAACAGGTGCCATATGCTCATTCTTTCCCCCCCTTTTTTCCTTCTTTTTCTTCTTTTTTTATTCTTTACAGTAGGTCCTATTCTTTGTCCTCAATGTTGTGAATAATTGCCTGGTTATGGTGCAATGTGATTTCAGTCTTCAAATGAAGTGTCTCTGTGGCTTGCCATTGTGACTCTAAATTTGAACATGGAGGCAAAACACGTACTGTAGCTTCTGTATGCTAAGATGATTATAATTTGAGCACTTAAACTGCCCTAAGAGAACTGTGGGGAGAGAGAGAGAGAGAGAGACAGACAGACAGAGAGAGCGAGAGAGAGAGAGAGAGAGAGAGAGAGAGAGAGAGCTTGTTCTGTGCAGACAAAGACACTGTTCTACTCAGAATCTCATATGGGGGGAGTTTGGAGGAATGTTGGAGTGGGAAAACAATCCAATTCCATCCCTTGTTTGGGTTTTGACAGCCACTTGACATTTGTTTACTGCAAAAAGGAGCATCTCCAACTGCCCACTTGGTCAGTAACTTTTGCTAACATTGGCTACTTCAGAATTCACTCAACCACCATTCACACAAGCTGCTTTGCATCACGCAGTGCTAACCAGTCTCCTCTACAATAGTATAAAACATAAACACTTAGCTGATCCTAAAAGAAAACGGTTCATTGCTTTTGGGGCCATTTGTCACAAACCACTGGTACAATTAGCCACTGTCAGTACTTCTACTGTTTATTGATTCTGATTGATTGATTGCCAGTATTTGCTTCTCTCTGCCATGACACCGCACATTAACCACTTAACCCCTATACTTCGTTGACCACGGTCCCCCAGGGGTCTATTCTTGGCCCCCACATTTTGTCTTGTTTGTAGAGCAGCTATTGTCACCGAATGTTGGCCTATTTTTGTCAAATGTTTGCCTATTATGACATGCCAAAGAATAAGGACACTAGGGTTCAAATGGCCTTAAGTGGTTAAGGCTCAACCATAGGAATACATACGGTATATTGAATGGACATTTCCATTCATAGCGACACTTTGATAATGTGTCGAACATTTTTACGGAGGAAGTAATCAAACCATGCATTGGATAGCAATAAGTGTTATTGGGTCCCCTAGCAAAGTCCAGTATGTGGCTGTAGTGTGCTTTCTTTTATATCTAGCTGAACCATTAGTTCCTATAGCCTTATATGTACCTTAGTTTCAATGTAAGAGCATACTGAGAAAAAATAACATTGTTAAGGACACAGCTTATGACAGGAATGCAGGGCAGACAACTTACAGTGCAGACAGGGTAAGATCTGACCCTGTTCCAATTCTACAATCCAAAAATAATGGCGACTAAAGAGGTCTTTGGAGGGTTTTCTTCTGTCCAAGCAGAGACCAAAAGGAAAACCAGGCCAGCTTGCACACACACCACAATCCCCTTGTGGAATGCCATGTCCCGTGTGCTCTGTCCACTGTGGTTGATGGGTGTGGATTGGGGGAGAGGGTAAACTCTGACACACTGACCAATTCTGCTCCCTTTCCAACATGTGTGGGTCAAAACCATTTCCTCCTGACACCAGAGATGGTGTTTGGTTGTTGGACTGCAGACTCAGCAATGTTCTGCATAAAAACAAATGGATCTAAACATGCTTTGCGCTGCACTTGCATGCCACAGAGGGGCTTTTACAGCATGTACAGGTAGTCGGCAGGAAAGCTTAGGAAAGGAACCAGACGAAGGAGAAATGCCTTTGATTTATGATGATTGTTTCCCAAATGAGCAGTTAAGAGTTACACGATAGTCCAGTAGAAAGGCTCAAAACATTAGGAGCATGTGCACTTACCACTGCAAAGGGATACTTAACCACTTAAGCCCTATATACTTTGTCATACAATGAAACAGTGAACATAGCCGATCTACACTACAGGCTCACCTTATACATCTGCAATTTTAGAAATTTCTGAAACCCTTTGAATATTTTCACCTATGACATGCCCAAAATAGGGACGCCAGGGTTAAATGTGGTTAATCTAACAGACAAAACCACACAGCTAGCTCATGTTGGCATTTTAAAAGACAAAACCACCCTCCTCCTCTTGTATTGTTGTATTTGTTGTATTTGTAGTTGTGTTTTCTTTAAGACAGGCCTTTTAATATATTGCAATTAATAAGTCAGCTCAGTTGTGGTCCAGCAGTTGTCAGCCCCAGGTGACTCAAAGCAGGAAAAAACACAGACCTCTGTGCTCGTCTCTGGCATCTTGTCTATAAGAAATTGTTTCATTTTTAGGTCATAAATATGCCATACCAGTTGTTCAGTCTTGATTGAACTTAATTTTCGGAATATTCTGAAAATGTATATACGCCAATAATGCCTTGGACGCCAGGTTGAAAGCCGGGACAAATCAGCATCATAATTGCCGATACTAAATAAATAATTATGGCCGACCTATCGGTCTGGCTCTAGATCTTACAGAGAGAACTGGCAATGAGCTTTTACCAGTGCCTTTGTTCCATGACTTGGTCTGACCTGGCTTAGCTTTTAACCAGCCAAATCACGTGAAACAGCATCAGGATCACATTGTATTCGTTCATTCTCAATAATGCATATCAAATGTGTCAAGAAGAGGGTGTAAACTATTTCTGATCCAACTTTTCCAACTTCTAGCTGAAACATGCAATTGTGCACTTGTGGACAGAGAGACGTGCAGACTCTGAAAACACTGTACTGTAGGTGTCAGTTGGCGAAGACACAATCTTAGACAGAAAAGCTTTGTCTGGCCAAAAAAAACGGGAATTATTTTGGAGCAAGACACTTCTGAGGATGAATTACTGTGTCATAAATGTAATAAAGAATAGCGAGAATCACAGTGGACTTTGTCAATGCTTAGCAGTAATTTACTTCAGTACTGCAGCAGTACTGAAGTAAAACTGCTAATATGGAGATGGTATCTGATTCAATCTACTGAGGGGGAAACGTCTTCCATCAATTCTGAATAATGAGATCAAATGGTTAAATGCCAGATTGCTAATGTTAAGATGTAGGATCACAGTCCACTTTAATTTAGCTACCTACTTGCTGTAAGTAGAAGGAACGGTACTTATCCACTATCATAGCCTGGAGTCATTTCACTCCCCAGTGATTCCATTCCCTGGTAATCATCCCCCTGATCATGACTTCCTCCTAATTTCCATCCAGCACCCTCTGGTATTTTCCCTGATATCTTCTAAATGGCATCCGATTTCCTTAGAGAAGGTACTGCAAATCATGCCAGACAAAAAAGATTGACGTACAGATGTTTCAACCCTATAATGGGTGATGTTTGTTTTAGTTTTTTTCCTGCACCTGCTCACTGTTGACGCTAATGATGCGATTCTGGATCAGTGGAACATGGCTGGCTGTTCCTTTCTGGCATGTAGGAACTACATTCATTAGAGAGACCAATAAAAATTCACCATCCCCACCCAACTTGTATAGACAGCTGTTGTTGGAAGGGTTGCTTTTTACTGATTACCATAGCCAGGCAAGCAGAGCCGGGTAGTAGGGATCTCTGCACAAGACTAATGTTTACAGAGACAGGAGAGAAGCTCTGTTTCCATCAAACAGAGCAAGGCAGGATTTTCCTGGCTATTAGCAAGGGGCCCTGGAACAAAGGGTTTCCTCTGCCCGCCTTCAGCGCAGTCAGACCGACAAAGCCCCTGGTCTGGTTTGAGTGGGCTTGCTTGAGCAGGTCGTCTGAGAGGATCCAGATACTGTGTTTTACAAGGGAGCTACACGTCCATTTATGCGTGACCTTCCCATCGCCATTTCCCCGCCTCTATCATTACTTGCTTGTGCCGTTCATGGCGGCGTTTTAGCTATATTTGTCTCTCTCAGTCTTAACAACCACGTTAGTGTAGAGACGTTTGAGCACTGCGTGGTCCGGCTGTAAACAGAGTTGGGTCAGTGATTCAGTGTGGGACATTTATTTTCCCTCTGCTGTGTTGGTGTCCCTCCAGCAAAGCTTAACCCATTAAGAACTGAGGACCCGATTCTACAAAATGTCTTCTAAAAAAAAAGTATTTGGCTATATCAGTGGTGCTCAGACTTTTTCATGTCAAGGACCCCCAAATTGATATGCATTTGGCTGCGGACCCATCTCAAAATATTTTGTTCCAGGGACCCCCAGAAGCAAAAATTTGAGTCAAAAATGGTCGCTTTAAAATATATATTCAAGGGTTTGCACACTATTTTTCGGAAATAGCAGATCTACAGGTTCATGTGATCTTGTATATCTGCTATTTTTGAATAGCCAAAGAATCTAAAATGACACAGATGCTTTCCCTGTGTTAACGGGTTAAGCCTATGTTATACTCCCTAGTATGACAGTGCCGCTTTGCCAAACAGAACAGATCTATTGATAATACGATAGTCAACGCAACGACATGTCGTTAGCTCGTAGGTCTTTTCTTTTTGCCAAGGCGACACCCTTGTGCGACGTAGTATAAATCCAAGCTTCAAGGGCAACTTTGTCTCATGCCACATTCAGGAGTGAGATCATGTTTTCCTCTGGTTTCATTATTTAACTCCGTATGACGCATCTAGCTGACAGGATTTCCCCCTATGTCCCCATTTCCGCTCGTGTCCAGTGGTCTTAAATGAGACCTTTCAGGGGGGACGCTTCCCCTCGTCGGGGCGTCACACTGGGCACATTGAGGCTTGCCCTCCACCCACCCACCTGACCAGTGAGCCGAGACTAAAGCCTGGTTTTATTGTTCGTCATGTGACCGTGTCGTTTTTTGTCATGCTTGTCAGTTGAAATTCAGTTACTTTTGGCGAGCAGCACGGTCGTATGACTATACTGTAAGTATAATTTCACCATTACATGTCACACTGACCTCACCGAGCCCAGAATAAAATACGCCAGCAAACGCTTGTGGAAAACTCCATTGCATTGGGCCTCCTAACATTGTCACATTCATAGTATGTAATGACATGGCAATATCTCAGTGTTTTCGAATATGAACACAGCCATATGTCATTTGGATGGTTAGAGTGCTGTTGTTTGGACAAAGATGTTGTACCTGTAGGTCGAAGAATTTGCTGTATCTCCTGTAGATGACGTGGGAAGAGGACTCGGAGTAAGTGACATTGATGAGATAGACCTAGTGAGAGAAAGACGAGTGTAAACAAAGGACATTAAGGAAAGCCACTTTGTCAAAGATGCCATGGCACCGCACCACTTTAGCTTGATTTTCCCTAATGACACAAAGTGCATTTCCCTCCTGACTTAACTTCCAGAGGTCATCGGAGGTCAAACAAACTCATTAGGCCTGTCGGTTTCAGCCACACCTCATTAGAAGTTCTGCCAGCATTCGAAAGAGAGCGGCAATGGGTTTTCATTCAACTATTGTGAAATTCATACACGAGTTTAGCCAAGTCAGGAAATTGATTTTTGGGACATGGCAAGATTTTTATTTTCCTTGAATTCTACCGCATTATCTAAGCTCAATGCTATGCAGCAACAACCAGAATCAAAAGGCCTTTCATCTGCACACACAATAAGAACGATTATGTGGATGAGAAACCATAACGTTCCAATTTCATTGTATAATTACCAGCTTACCATTGTACTTTTCAGTCCTTTTTAACACATTGGGTGCCAGAGGTTTATTAAAATAGTATACGTTGAGTGCCAGCATTTCTTCCATCCACTTGCGTTATACGATTCGTGCTGTGAGAAGTCCCGACGCGGAAATGCATGTAAACAAAGCGTGCGTGCGAGACGGCGGAGGGTCCCGACTAACGCCTGGAACAATAATATTTCCAACGCGACCCTCCATTGCAGCGTGATCGCCGATCGAAAACGGCTCGTTTCCACCACATTAAAAAGAAATGGAGATATTAAGCTTTTAATCAAGGAGATAACATTGAAAACGCCGACCGGAAGGATTTTTGACATGGAGCCAGATCCAGCCTCTTCTTCTCAGAAAATGCTTGGGTGATGTCAAAGTTTCGTTTTAGCGCCCCACGTGGCCCACATGTATAAAAATAGAATTGGGTCAAAAACGGTCCGGACCGTTTTCGGCACTTCTCGTTTGGACCCTCAAAAACGGTCCGGACCGTTTTTGGCATTCAATGTGTTAATTTAGTGTCTAATGAAACACATGTTGGTCCCATTATGCGATATATATCAATTATAATTGTTCAAGGAGACATCTAAATCTGTTGAAGAGCAAACACCAAACAGTGTCTAAAGTTGTCCCATAGGGCACTTAAAGGGGAAATCCACCCATTTTCAATATTTAACTATGTCATTAATATAGCATAAAGGAGTTGTGTGGAAATAAGAAAAAATTAAAAAAAAAATTAACATTGCAAAAAAAATTAACATTGCAAAAAAATTAACATTGCAAATTACACTGTGATGACTCATCATGGTGTAATTTGCAATGTTAATTTTTTTGCAATGTTAAATTTTTTTGCAATGTTATTTTTTTTTTTAATTTTTTCTTATTTCCACACAACTCCTTTATGCTATATTAATGACATAGTTAAATATTGAAAATGGGTGGATTTCCCCTTTAATACATAGATTTACAATGAAGGTTCCACAAACACCCGAGGACACCCTGAGGTTTGCAACATTGAGGTTTGAGGAGCCTGACACACTTCCATGTGGCCGTATGGCACTGAATGTTTATGAAATGCAACATTTTTACACATGGTGACAATCTGCAAAGACATTGGTTTTCCATTTGTAATCAGGTCTTGATTTTCTCTTCGCAGTTCATTAAAGAAAGGAGTTGAGCCTCCAGCCGGAACAAGTTCTCCGGCAGCTCGCTAATTAGATACAGACAGCATGACCAAATGCTGTAAATTTACGAGACAACACTGTGCAAAAAAGGCGGGTGGTCTGTGGTCAAGCGACATCCCCATGGGTTTGCGTCACATGTAGTGACCCCCCCACGTGGGTAGGGGAGTATCTAATTGGACAAGGGACGGCTAAATAAGACAATATCATCAGTGCAAAATCTAAAACTTTACTTATTGTTCATCAATCATTGACTTTGCCACCACTGGATCTAACATATGTATGTGTATATGTCCGTCTCTCTCTCTTTCTCGCTGTCTCTATAGTTGCAAGATTGTTAATAGAGATTAATTATATTCATAATAGCATTGGTAGCTTATAATTACATGCAATATTATTGATTTCTCTCTGGGGGGGGGTTCTGCAAAGTGGTCATAATATGCTTCCAAGATGCACGCTGCTAAATTGTTATGTTGACAGCCAGGTTGTGACATATATACACTTTACTTGAAATTCAATGAAAGAGAACACATGAACCAAAACGAAACGAAACAAAAGGTCCCATCCTCCTCTCCACCCTCCACAGATCTCCTGCCTGTGTGTAAATAAACAAGGAGCTGCCATTGCATGCTCTCTGGGTTCCAGTGCCTCCAGTCCCTCTCGTGGAAGGAAGTAACACTTGAACCCTTGCGGACAAAAGACAAAGAGTTTCTTCTTTCCTCTCACTAAAACAGGATAAGCATTTCCAGTTGCTGAGCTCATAGATAATGAGATTAGATTCTTTTTTTCCCTCTTCCCTCTTAGGGGACTTCCCCACTCACTGACCCATCTTCTCCATGTGCCTCTCTCTCTCTCCCTCCTCCCAAGGGAAAGTCTCTGTTCTGTGCTTATAGTAGTGGCCTCGGTGAGACCCCTTTCAGCGAGTGAGAGATGGTTCAATTGATCCCAACTCTCGGGTTAATTAATCCTATTGAACCCGATGGACCAATTGATTTTTGTAGTTCCACTGAGACCTGAGCTGTGCTGCAGTCTTCTGTCCCAAGGGACTTTATGGCATTATACTCAGCACTGGTAAATGTCACTAGGATTTGTCACTCAGTCAAGATTTAACAGCAAAGGCATGTTTGTGTGTGCGTTTGTGTGTGTGTGTGTGTGTGTGTGTGTGTGTGTGTGTGTGTGTGTGTGTGTGTGTGTGTGTGTGTGTGTGTGTGTGTGTGTGTGTGTGTGTGTGTGTGTGTGTGTGTGTGTGTACATAGAATTAAAACAGCAGTTACATATTGTTTGAGAGAAAAGGGACTGTGACAAAACATACAGAATTTAAACAATTCACTTACATAGTGTTTGGAGGGATTCCTTCGTTTCTGTACGTCCACCACGTTAACTTCATGGACATTACGGAGCTGCATCTTGACAGGTCAGGTTGTGTGTTTTATACCAACAAACGCTGTAAAAAGTCCTCATGCACGGCTGGACGGTCACCCATGAAAAAGCTGCAAAAAAAGTGTGCAATGGTTGGAAGTCATGGAGGGAAAATACACTGGGAAGAGAGAGAGAAAAAGAAGAAGAAAAACAAAGTTGTAGTCAAGATGTGATTGTGCTGCTGCCAGGAGGTCTGCCTTCACTGAGGGATCTCCTGTCAATGTGTCAGGGTAATAACACAACACAGGGGCGTTTAAAGCGCCTCCAAAGAATCTACTCCTCCTTCAAGAGGGGGCTGGACCTCCAGAGCCAAGCATGGGATGTACTCTACAGCAGTGGTGTAAAGTAACTAAGTACATCTCAACTCAAGTACTGTACTTAAGTACAATTTTTAGGTACTTACTTTACTGGAGTATTTCCAATTGTCTGTACTTTTACTTCTACTCCACTTACATCTCAGAGGCAAATATTGTACTTTTACTCCACTACAATTATTTTTGAAAACTTACTTTGCATATATGAATTATTACATTATAAAACATACATTAACCACTTTAGCCCTATTTTATACCGTGGCAATTTGAAAATAGCCGGTCTACAAGCTCACGTGTTGTGAGCTTGTAGATCTGCTATTTTCAAACATTTGAGTACTTTTACTTTTGGTACTTTAAGTACATTTTGATGTAGTAAATGTTTTATTCTGGACTTTTACTTGTAAGAGAGTACTTCTACATTGCAGTATTGATACTTTTACTTAAGTAAAACATTACATGTTGAGTACCTTTTCTACCACTGGATGTACTCTACAATCTGCAGAATTTAAGATTTTTTTTCTAACTTCAAGAGGAGGGAAGACTGTTACTGAGGAGGACCGTTTGGAAGGAGAAATCCGAGTAGCCTAGTAGACCTGGTGTTGAAGATAGATTTTTTTAAATGACAAGGTTTATCCTTGGGGCACATTTAACATGAATGTTTTCCAAATTGAGACAAAGCTTTTCCGATTTCCTCAGAGCGTTTTGGCGGCAAAGGTATAGAATTGTCTTAAATATTAGACTTTGCAAACAACAGATAAGATAGGATAAGCACTGTTAAACCCCAAGGGGGAAACTGGGCCATCACCCATGCATAAAAGGCTGATCACTATAGTCCATAAAAACCACAAGAAGGAACAAAACATTCCAAGCGGATGTGAATATTGTCCAGGAGCCAGCCAAAGCCAGTCTTCCAGTACCACTGTAGCCTGCAATGCCAACAAAAATATGGTGTATATCCCAAGTTAGGCTAACACAACACATCCCAATACGGCAATAAAAAGCCTATTAGTTAGTCATATATACACAAAGAGAAAACCAAAACATGATCAAAATGCATATAAAACAGACCCACTAATCTCCAAATACCTACAATATTTAGATAAATGAGGAGCAACTCCACAAACCAGTGGACATGACATGTATAAACAGTGTGGAGGGACGTGCTCAGCCCAGCCAAGTTTGAAGGGGGTGGGGGAAGGGGGGGGCTACAGCAGCATCAAGGGTCTGCTTCTCAAATGACTTTGTCGTCCTCTAGCGGAGGAGTCAGTAAACAGCAAGCAATGTGAGCTCCCCAATCCATCCGTACGTGGGCGCTAGTTTGCATCATACCTCCGTGGTGATGGCGAACAGTCTTTTTACCCCCGGTCTGAGTAGCCCCGCCCGGTGCTTCTTTCACTCTACATTAGAAGAGTTGGGAACGTTGGGGGTTGTCACATTCTAATACAGCCCAAATACCCAATTTCAGCACCGGCCTCAGTGGCGCACCTCGCTAGTCATCAGACTCCCAATCCATTAGCATTGGGAGTCTGGGTTCGACTCCTGCATGGGACAATGCTTTTTCAAACACAGCAGACTACTTTTTTTCGTCGATAAAGTATAGTTTTGGACCATGACGCCAGGCGCGCCGACTTAGCAGACCTTGAGGCCGAGGAGTCGCGCCCGAGCGCCTCCAGGCGCGAGTGCCCGCGACGACCGGCCGATGGTCTGCTAGTCGACTAAGCGCCGTCCGAGTTATGTACCGATAGGCACAGAATCGTAAATGATGTTGTGGGGACTGCGTTTTCCCCAACTCGTTTCACTCAACTCGCCTGTCTCTCCCCGCACCCGCCCCCCGCTACTGAGACCGGGGGTAAAAAGGCAGGTCGCGTGGTGATGACCAGCGTTGCCATGTCCGCTTATTATAAGCGACTTTGGGCTTAATTGTCTGTGAAGTTGCTGGTTGGCTAATGGCTTGTTTCTAAAGTGTAGTTGCTTATTTAGGCTTGCTTCACAATCCTTAAATTATTTTAACCAGTGGTTCATTCTCAAATATTTTGAAGTCATGGACTCCCAAATATGTATTTGTCCCTCCCTAACCCCCATCTGAAAATGTTTTGTGCCCGGGAGCCCCGTACCAGATTAAAATGTTCCAAATATTCCAGATTCTATTTCATGAAAAGCGTTGCATCGCGATACGTTGTGAGATTGTAGATCTTCTATTTTCAATGTATAGGCTGTACCAACGTCGCTTCGGTATATAGTTTTTAAGTGCTCATAATGGCCTAGTGCCCTAGTTGCTTCTATTGGGCTTATTTTCCTAGACCTGGTTGCTTATTTCTCTCACAAAATCTGGCAACCCTGGTGATGACACCGTGACCACAGACACGTGACTACAATCTCCCTGCGACTTCTTCCTGGTTCGGTTTTTTATGTAATTCCTGATTCCTCCATGGTAATTCCTTACTCAACGGTCTAAACGTGTGTCGTATGTTCCTTCTAAGTTTCATTTCATGCGAAATGTCCGTATCGCGTCACTGTATGAAGGCCCTGTGGAGATCTGTTACAGCAACACCTTTTACAATCTGTACTACTGTAGTCTCATCTTCTCAGTGTAAGATACCGTTAACTCGTCGGATGAGCGTCGGGGGGCTCATCATACAGACCAGAGCACACAGCAGGACTGAGACACTTAGTGAGTGAAATAAATCCATCCAGCTTTATTATATACTTTGCAACCAACTGAACTAACGACACACTGTGGGATAAAGACGGGGTATTATATTGTCACATACATATTCGATTGGTCAACATCACCCTTCCTCAACCGATAGAGCTGTTGATCCTGCTTTAGCCTTGGATCAAGACTATTATATATGTATTTTATCGAATCTGAGTATCTAATATGATAAGCAATTGTCAAAATCGATTAAATACATCTATGATAGTCTTGATCCAAGGCTAGAGCTGTTGGTACTGCTTGGTGAGAATCTGTTATTCATCAGACTTACAATAACTGTATATTGTATGTATTGGTTTTTATCATTCTACTTAATGACAAGATTGATGTCTTCCACCTTCTCTCTATTATAGAGAGATTTTTTTTCCTCCTTCATTTAACCAGGAAGACTTATTGAGATCAGAAATCTCTTTTAAAAGAGAATCTCCTTTTACAAGAGATAAAAACGGAGATAGATAGAGAGATGTACTTTAAAAGCCCTGGACCAGTAATATAAGCTCTACTCTGTTCCATGTTGAATGGGTGATATTGACCACCACTGCTTGGGGAAACAGCTGCAGTCAAAGCATGTACTACTAGCACTGTGTATTCTGACAGGTCTGAACTGGGATGTTCAAGAGTAGACTAACAAGAAAACCGTTATCTAAAACAGTGGTTCTCAACCTTTTCAGGCTGTGACCCCCCCCAAAATAATCACATTTGAAGTGAACTGGGACCCCCCACCCTTGGAATTGTAGGAGCTGAGGCAGTACATTTAGTTTGACTCGGTTCTACAGATAAATATTGTGAAAATAGGCGATCTACAAGCTCACAACACCTTGCAGCAGCTTGTAGATCAGCTATTTTCACAATTGTTGCCTCTTTCTTATGATTTCTTATTGATGCTGTAATAGTCTTTTTTCATTTAATTTCTTTAAAAAAAAATTCGGTATTGTGTTCAAAAGTTCTTAAATTGTCACCTGGGGACCCACAGGTTGAGAACCACTGATCTAAAGAACATAATTGTCACCTGAAGCTATGGGACACTGGAAATAATGACTTAAGTTTGTGTTCCACACACCATTTCAGCCTCTCAGATCAGACTATTCACAGTGTTCAGTTGTTATGGCTCACCCCCAATCTTATGAAACTTGCTTCACCTCATTTGCCTGCTGCACCTACTATTAACATAATTTTGTTCCCTTGGCTTTGCCTTAGTTTGCTTCTTACCCTGATTGAGGCCAGCACTGGGAGGTGTGGAAAAGTGAAGTCTTATCTCACAATGTTATCTTCCTCCCAAGGGAAATTAGTGCGGAATGGAGAGGAGAAGAAAACAGTGGTAGGTCTCTACTCCTTGGATTTTTGTTTTTATATACATTTATATGACTGGATTCTTGACATGATCCATTTCTGCTTTTATAAAAAATTAGTGCTAGGCCTGTCACAACTAGGCTATTACATAATCGTCTTATCACAATTATTTGAGATAACCGCAATTGTTTTTTGCATAATCGTCATAATTATTTCGATGTACATATATTTCCGAACGTTTTTAAAAATATTGGAAATATCTGATCTACAAGCTCAAAACGTGTCACGATTATACAATTATTTGAGGGACAATGAATCGTTAAGTAAAATTTCATAATCGTGACAGCCCTAAGAATGACTTAAGTTTAGATTGAAAACCGTAAGTAGAGAATCCATGTCTCTGTGTTCTTGTCCTGTTTTCAGATCTGTATAGAGGGCAACATTGCCAGTGGGAAGACCACATGTCTGGAGTATTTCAGTAAAACTAGTAATATAGAGGTAAGACAAAGACAAGGCTCACATTCTGATGATAGAACTTTATCGTTGCAGTTGCCAAAAACACAACAGGGGAAATGTAATAAAAAAAAGTAAGTTGAAAAGCAGAAGAATAGAAATAGTATATCAGGGGTAAACAAATCACTTAAATATAATGAATGATATGAAAAGACAAAATGTTAAAAACAAAATAGCTATGACAGAAATGTACAGACAATAATATTAAAGTGCCAATGGCGAGACATCTTCTCTGTTTTGTTATTGTGGTGCTGTTACTGTAGTTTTCATCCATCCCTCCTACCCAGTGCATTATTGTCACCTGTTAATTCACAGTAAATAATGCCTACTTTTGTAAATAAATAAAGCTTTTCAGTTACTTGACTTATGCAATGGTAGACTTCAATTCTTTGTTTTGCATACAAAGTATGACGGTATCTACACTCAAATATTTTAGCCTTTGTTAAACAGTAAACAATAACACACACACACTTCTCAAGTTCTGCCTTGCTCCTGCAAGTTGTGAATAATGACCATTTATATGACGGCTGATGTAGAGAGAGCACAATGGGGAATTTTACCCCGTTGTGCAATTATACAAAAGATATGAATTTGATCCGGTATAATATAGCCAATACCGATAAATCTCAGCTCTAATCTTATAGATCACAAGACATTAATGGGATATACAGATGCCATGGCTGCCATGTTTATATTTTGATACTGTGAAAAAAATGATGTTAAGTCATTATACAGCTGTTTCCTGCCACTTTTGATGACCAAGGAACAATTATTATCAGATAAACAAAATGCAAAACTGTTACTTTTCAGGATTCAAATTCAAAAATAGCAAAAGTATCAGATCTACAAGCTCAAAACGTTTGAGCTTGTGGATCTGATACTTTTGCTACTTTTGTGTGACGCTGTGGTATGTTCAAGTAGGGCATTAATTTACAAAAAAAAAAAAGTTTGAAATATGGAGACAAGAGGTTTCTGCCCGACAGCAACTATGTATTTATTTGTTCTTCCATTCTCTTTTCTTGTCCTATATTACACCAGGTCTTAACAGAGCCGGTTGCTAAATGGAGGAACGTCAGAGGACACAATCCTCTGGTACTGTACACGAATACACTGTCAGCTAGTTATTATTATTAATGCTTCAGTTAACAATCCTTTTTCTTTTAAACCAAAAAAAAAAAAAAAAGGATTTGGTGGTTCCAAAATGACAGGTGTTTTATACTGTAGACTAGAGCTCTTTACGGGTCCAAAATGACAGACCGAAACCCTAATTGGACCTGTGAAATTCGTTCCGAGATATTACAGAACCGACTCAGTCCCAAACCGGTCCATATAATACCCAACTGACTGTTGGGTATTATATGGACCTGACGAATGTCAAATGATGCAGATCAGCTATTTTCAGCATGCAACCAAGTGTAAAATCAGCCATTACGACGCCATCAAGGCCTGCCTAAATACATTTTTGTCAACAAAATCAACTGTATATTTAGTCGACTAAAATCAAGACAAAAACAAACTTTTCAGATGACTAAAATATAACTAAAACTAAATTAAATGTTATTCAAAAGACTAAACTAAACGAAAATTTGCTGTCAAACTTAACACTGCGGCTGAGTAGCTATGTTATGTTACTTTTCAATGTGTGCATTCTCCAGGGTCTGATGTACCAGGATCCTACACGATGGGGCATCACACTACAAACATATATACAGCTGACAATGCTAGACAGACACCTGTCAGTCATCGTAAGTCTAAATGTCCAACAATTGCATCTCTCATACAGGTGCACACGTGCGTGAGAGGATAGGTTAAATATGCTGTTAATTGGTGATGCCAGCTGTAGTGCTGCATGTGTGTACAGATTATAGATTTGGATATTCTACTGTTAGACTGATGATAGGTTCTTGGTTTACCTATGATTCCCTTGTGTTGTCCTTGCTTACTGTAAATCACTCTGGATTAAGAGCGTCTGCTAAATGCCTAAATTGAAAATTATTTATCTTTGTTTTTAGAACGATCCTGTGAGGATGATGGAGAGGTCCATCTTCAGTGCCAAGTACATCTTTGTGGAAAACCTCTTTAAAAGGTGCTTGGATCTCATGGAAGCCTAGTAGGCTCAGACCCATAATACTTGAATGGGATGGGAGTAAGATTACAGGCCTGGATTCTTCAGACGAGCTATTTATTCATACAGTAGGGCTTAGAACAGCAACTCTGTTGTCCACATATGGAAATGAGCCTCTAGCCTCACAGTGGTAGCCTGAACATAATAGATACAACAAGTTCACAAGACACTAAGACAATGCAATGGCGTTTCCTTCTCCATATTTACAAAAGAGAGTTCAAAAGTTGCAACCGCTACTGCTATATTTTTGTTCTAAAAAAACTTGGGAATTCAATGAAATTACTGGCTTATGGGATTCTATACTCAGTACAACATTCTTTCATATTTATTGGCTTTCATTTATAGTGACAATATAAAGGCAGAGTTGTAGTAGCACATCTTTATAAGCATACCAACTTCAAATTACATATTGATATCAACCTTACCAACACCCCTTCCCCCCAGTTCAGTGTGTACTGTGTAGTATGTCACATAAGTCTTGTTTAGGTTTGACAATTGTTTTCTCTACTTGGAGAGCACATGCATAGGTACATATTGTGATTCTATTGTTGTCTAGTGAGAGGCCAACCCATCTCCTGTGTTTTTCAGTGGGAAGATGCCTGAGGTGGACTATGCCGTTCTCAGCGAGTGGTTTGATTGGATCATGACTAACATATCTATTCCTGTTGATCTGATTGGTGAGACTGCAAATATTTGTATACATTTTTCAAAAAGTTATACACACATACAAACAACTAAACACTACAGACACTAGTACTTAATACAAGATGAAACAGGTACACATACCATCCAATTATTGATCGACCAAAAATGAAAGGAAATGTTCACATTGGCATAGAAAGCGGCATTAAGAGTATTTATGCATATTCTTATGTGCATAAATACTAATAGCTGATCTACAAGCTCACAATCACAACGGGCCGCGACGCGTTGTGATTCTTGTAGATCTGCTGTTTACAGTATTACTGTATTACAGCGGTGTGCAACCAGTTATAACTGAGGCTTTAGAATGCCCATTTATCCTCCATGTTGGAAGAAACATCGGTTACTACTCAATGTGCAAAACAACAATTATTATGTATTGATATATGAGATGCATATCATCAGCATAAATGCAAAAATGCGGTATCTGATTACTGGATCTTGTAAACAAGTCACAGTGGAACAGTAATGTAATGCTTTTTCCAATGTTTTACAGTATCTACTTGTGAAAGTGGTTATTACTGGTTACATACAGCCATACTGAAAGAAAAAACGGCAAACATTTTGTGCAAGGCCTCTATTAACGATGACAAACAGTTTTTCCCCTTTTTCTGTACAAACATTCTGTGCAAGGCCTCTATTGACGATGACAAACAGTTTTTCCCCTTTTTCTGTACAAACATTCTGTGCAAGGCCTCTATTGACGATGACAAACAGTTTTTTCCCCTTTTTCTGTACAAACATTCTGTGCAAGTCTTCTATTGACGATGACAAACAGTTTTTTCCCCTTTTTCTGTACAAACATTCTGTGCAAGGCCTCTGTTGATGATGACAAACATTTTTTCCCCCTTTTTTTTGCCAGCATCGGTTCACTTTTAGATATTTTGTTTCTTTTTACAGTATATCGATGCTGTTGGGCAGAAATCTTGTATTTCCATGTTTCATCGTTTTGTTTATTTTCCTAAAGGAATGCAGTATTTCTGTGTCAAAGACACAACACATCGCATTGTGAGCTCTTAGATCAGCTAGTTTGAACATTTAAATAAATGTGATGCCAGGTTGAAAGTGTTTAAGTCTCTGTGGTTTTATAAATATTTAACCAAAAAGTATTACCACAAACAGGAGCTTATGACTATACTGTTACTACATTGTATCTGCTGGAACACAGCTTATTTTTTCCATTTACTGTAAATTAATGGTTTTAATGGTTTCTTCCCGACAGCGAAGATATACACACTCACATTCTGCTACTTATGTACACCTGTGTTGCTTCCAATCTCCAGTTTCTCCTATCTACAATGGCATCAACAACAGATAGACTGTAGATGTGAAATAAAATAAAATATTTTTCATTTCTCTCCATCTTTCTTGCTCTCCAGTTTACCTCCAAAGTTCTCCCCAGACCTGCTATGAGAGGCTAAAACAGAGATGCAGGGAGGAGGAGAAAGTCATTCCTCTGGTGAGACCTCATACCCAATCACATAGATGCTACAGTAATGTTTGCCCCCAAAACATATTTTGTCTATCGATTAGTCACCCCATGGAGACTTGAATTCATAGATTTTTTTTTGTTTTTGTCACATTCCTAAGCCAATAATTTGATGACCGGCAGCGGTTCCGGTAGGAGACACAAAGAGTCTCCTTTGTTCCGGTAGGAGACACAAAGAGTCTCCTTTGTGTCTCCTACCGGAACCGCTGCCTACTGGTCCGCTGGTCATCAAGTTATTGGCGACAAAAACAAAAAAATATTCCGTGACTAATCGATTGAAAAAAAGTCATTTTGGGGGTGAACTATCCCTTTAATGGAAAAGTTCTGTTGATTAATTGGCAGATATTAGATACATACTGTATGTCTAGGTTATTAGATACTTTTGTGTAAGGTACTTTAGTAGATGAACTTTTAAATACACTATATTAAATCTATATGTAAGTCAACTCTTATCAATTTCAGTCCATTTGTCACAAACTCCAACCTACAGTAGGATCTGTCTCACTTTTTCTGTATGTGTGTGTGTCTGTCTATCTGCCAGGAGTATTTAGAGTCTATCCACCAGCTGTATGAAGACTGGCTAATCAACCGCACTTCCTTCTCACTTCCTGCTCCTGTCTTAGTGAGTAACTGACAAGATCCACCCCTCCAGCAGGGAACTAAACTACCTTCTGCGGTGCTTCATACATCGCTCAGTCTGTTGTCTGTCTCTCTCCAAGTTAATCCCTAAATGAACTTTCATGTTGCCACTAAAGTGTGTGCTAAAAGAACAATGGCGGCTTGTCTCGAAATTATCTCTTATTTCAACTATGCCGTTTCTGATAAAATTCAAGGTGAGAAATAGGCCATGCAGTTGCTCAATCTTGACATTCACATTGATGACAGCTGAACATAGATAACATTTAGGAGCACCCACCAAAATGTAAGAGCACTGGCTATACAGTATATGTAATTCTTGTATGTATGTGATTTTATTATCGATTAAAAACAGCACATAGTACAACAGTATGATTTACATGTAACATAAAATAGAAAAACCCTTGGATTGTTTCCGACTTGTGTAATAATAATAATGATGATGATAATAATTTATATAAAGCACTTTTAAGAAAATGATTTTTGTGTTGATGTCACATCTTGGCTGTGTGAACATTGCAAAAAGTTAGTAATCCAACAGTATTGTAAGCCTCTTGTGACCAAGATTTAACCCATTAAAACCGGGAAGCATCTGTGACATTTGAGATTTTTTGCTTCGTGCCGCACTGCGATCTTGTACATCTGCTATTTTTGAACGTTTTTGAAAAATCTTGAAAATGTGAGAAAAAACTACCGATTTATAATGCTCAGGTCCTAGACCTAGGCCTCAGGTCTTAATGGGTTAAGTCTAGTGATTTAGATGACCATGGTGTATCTCTCCATCCAGGTGATACCTGCTGACCAGGACCTTCAGAAGATGATTCATCAGTACGAGGAGAACAGAGACAAGATCCTAGCAGGCGGTCACCTCTGATACACAGAAACACAGTGAAGACATCCCTCGTTATGTGCTCTGGAAAGAACATTACTTATTTATATAGTGACTTTACACCATTCATATTGTTCAGGCCAGTCATACTGTACCAATTTAAATACCTCTTGTTTTTTAACCTTTAGATTTGCAAACAGAAAGAAATCAGAATCATGGCTTTTCATCGCGTTAGGTTTTCTCCGGACGCATATTTTTAAAGGATCTTTTCATGTGACTAAAAACATAATTTATCATGTTTATAACTCTGTATATAACACAATGCTCCATAATAAGTTACAGTAAATGTTTCGCTATCATTGTTTTACTTTTACAATAAGCACTTGAAGATGCCCCAGATTATCTGGGGTATGTGGCATGAAAACAAGATTTTCTGTTCCTGTAGTGGTGCAGTGGTTAATAATGGGACCATCATCTTGAAATTTTTTACTTTAATCTGTTATTTTTCCCCATTGGGCACTTGTTCTAACTAATAGTTTGAATATTTGGCCTTCCAATAACATCGCCAATGTTCCGGAATACATAGAACCATGTTGTATGATTATTTGGTATTATGTAGGGAGTCGCTAGTGCAGCGACAAAGAAAGCCCTCCCCTGTACCCCTGCACCACACAAATGCCCCCTAAATACAACTTCTGTTACTGAATGTACCTTATTATGTTCTGGACCAAAGTAGCCATGTATGTCATTAGTATAGTTTCCATGGCTAGCCAGGATTTACGACAGGGCTAAGCATGGCTTCCTCATTATTTTTATCCATTGAGATGGGCTAGGAGTTTATCCTCAGAGATGAATAAACTTAAACTAACTTATATGTAAAGAGTAGTATGGGTTACTGTAATCCTTTTGTCATTGTTGGGGCCCTTTTCTATCGCACAAGATAAAACAAGAACTAGCCCAAATAGAAGCTAATAGGAACTAAACTTTGTTCCTATTAGTAGATTTGAAAATTATACACTGTATTTGCATTGTAAAATATTTGTGATATTCGTAGAATTGATATTGTTTGAATAAAGTCAAAATGCTGTTTGGATGGACTGAAGCAATCACAACAAACTATCACAGGATTTGGTTTATTCTAAGTAATGTGTAAAGGAGTAGATCTTAAATCAGAGTAGGCCCACACCCCCGCACAGATCTCTTGGAACAGTTGAGGCCAGCTTGCCTCTGTAAAACATGATATCACTTCAGACATTGTTAGCACACTTCATACACACAAACATAAGGCACTTTAAACATACAAAATCAGGTCTCAAAATACAGCAGTGCACCTGAAACACAATCCAGTAATAAATTCTTACATTCAAAATGTCACCTGTAAAACCCTAGACACAAAGAGTTAAGATTATTGCCACCTCACCTTGGCATATCAGTACAAGGTGCTATAACAAGCACTGTCATTATGGCAATTTGTTTAGAAAGGTGCATGACTTAGTAATGGTGACATGAATAATGGCTGTTGAAGTCGATCATTTTACGGTGGGTTCATCGCCTGAAAGTTTGAAAACTGCCATGCTTTGGAAAATGGTCAGCATAAAATGTGAAAGAAAGAAAAACAAAACACCAGTATGGTCCTTTAACACTTAAGAGCAGTGGTTTGGGGGAGCGAGTGAGGTCCAGGGACACCAAGGGATCCTTGAAGGGGTGGGTGGGGTGTTTCAGGGGGTCCCCATCAAAATGAGGAACAGTTCAATTTTATTTTATTTTTCAGCCATTCAAAAATAGGCGTTCTGCAAGCTCACTGTGTATTGTGAATGTGATGCGACACATTGAGCTTGTAGATCTGATATATATAATCTTTACGTTCTGGCATGTCATTTCTCCTGGGTCTCTACGATGACATAGCTCTGTACCACGTGCTCCTCTTCTCCTCCACTGGCTCCATCTCTTTCTCTACCTCTGGCTCTTTCCCTCCTACCATCTAGCGCCCCTCTTTTTGCCCGGTCTATTTCTCTCTCGTTCCCTCCTTCTTTGTCCTTTGCCATTCCCCTTTCTCCGTCTTCTTCGCTCCCTCTTCCACTTTGTCCTCCACCAGTTCCATCTTCTTCCTTACAGCTGTGACAGTTGCTGATATTGCAGGTGATCACTGCTGAGGGGTGACATAGTATTGGCTGGTACCCCTCTCTCGGTCCACTCTGACCTGGATAAAAATCATCATCGACGCTCTCCTCAACCAAATACCGGAAGTTCTGTGGGGCTGGCACGTCGTCCTCTTCATCCTTCTCCCCTGTTCTCTTTTTTTCTTCATTCTTTGTCTTTCCATCTCTTCTCCTTGATGCTTTTTTCTCTTGGTGGTGGATGTGACCCATTCTCTCTGCAAGCCCTTCCTCTTCTATGGAGGGTTGCTCTTTGCTGGACAATACACTCTTTGGCAGACCTGCAGCGAACAGAATATGGACGTTTAAATTAAAAGGTAAAACTTGTTTTTTGACCTGTGCAAAGGTAGGCTCAAAGGGGCCTCAACACCTGCCTTTTTACACGGTCACAAAATAATGTTGATTTGTATGTAATACAAAATGTATCATTTTTGTGTTACAAAGCCAGTGTGCCTATGAAAACGGCACACAACCTAAAATGTACACCATTCAGTTGCTTATTTACACAAAACAACCCCACTTGTCAGACGTTACAGATGTCGCTCTCTTAAAGCCTAATTTATACTTTGTCGAACGACCATGTCGCTCATAAAAAATTACCAATTTGTTATTGTTATTTCCAGTTACGGTAATTATGAATATTAAACTTTACCTCCTGAAGGCTGGTCCCCTCTCCTTGCTACAGCCCTGGGAAGAGGTTCTGGTCTGTGATCTTCAAACTTCAGAGTCTTGTCTTCGGGGGTCTGGGGCTGTGTTGTCCCAGCTCTCAGTGTAATGTGCATAGAAATAGCACTAGGACCACTAAGAGCACTTTCAGAAGAGACATCAGCAGCTCTGCTTTTATCACTGCTGCTGGTGGTATCACAAACGCTTCTTCCTCTGACACTATTACTCCTACTGCTATTATTCCTACCAACACTTGCAACTTGGTTACCTGCTTCGCAGCTAACATTATTACCAGTTACATTATCAGCTTTGCCGCTGTCAATACTGCTAGCCACAGCAACACTAGCAGCTTTGACACCGTTATTATGATCGCCACTAGCGATGTCTGCAGTCTTACTGCCATTACCCGTATCGGTGCTGTCCACACGAACAGCTTTAATACTATTGCTGCTGCTGCTTCCTGTGCATTTTTTGTTTTGTACAAGAGGTCGACCCCTGATGGCCAGGTCAGGGTAGTTCCTCTGCATCTCCAAGATGGATCTGTCCTCGTTGAGTAAATGCCTGGTGGAGGACATTGGTGCAACTCCCTGTCGCAGCCTAGGTTTGGCTTTAGGCCTGGCCTCCAGAGAGAGAGGTACCTGGAAAACCCAAACAGAATATTTGTTTGTGTATTATGTTTTTTACGCATCATGTTTATTCTGTGATATTACGTAATCTGTATTATACTGTATATAATATCACATAATAAATACATTTTAAAAATCATACTTTATGTACTTTCTGTGAGCTCATTCTTTTTGGTGGAAGCTACAGAGTTGTGCGCAGAAAGTAAATATCCACTGATATTCTATTTGCTTGAACAGAGGACCTTTCCCACGGCATACAGTAGGCTACTCCTGAAATCACATATGGTTTCAAATATGGTTCATAACCTATATGAAATGACACGGTGGGTGTCATTTCATTTCACTTGATGTTTCCTGTCTCCCTCCATTGTTTAATATATGTTTAATATAACGTGTTTTATTTATTCATTTGCTAAATTATTTATATGTTCTCACACACCTGTGAGTCCTGGTTGGGCTCCCTCCCGCTCGAGTCATCGTCATCTTCCTCGTTCTCCTCCCCGTCTTCTCGGTCGACCACAGAACAAACCCTGGGCACCACCTCGCCGTCCTCTTGTATCTCCTCTTCCTCTTCCATCTCATCATTCTCTAGTCCAACCGTTGTCGTCCCCGAGGGCTGTCCTAAGGACTCTCCGTGATGCATGGCTCTCCTCTGAAGAATCTCTGCCCAGTCCTGCCGTGTCAATTTAACAATGGTTACTGTATGTCAGTGGTACTCAACCTTTTCAGGCTGCGACCCCCCCCCAAATAATCCTATTTGAACTGGGGACCACCCACCCTGACAAGCACTTGTAATTGTAGGAGTTGAGTCATTACATTTTGTTTGACTCGGTTCCACCGATAAATATTGTGAAAATAGCAGATCTTTGTGAGCTTGTAGATCGGCTATTTTCAAAAATGTTGCCTCTTTCTTAATATTATTTAATAATTTGGCCAATATTTGACCAGTTTTTATAGTATAGTTTGTTGATGCCTTTAATACAGTAATGGTCTTTTTTTATTTATTTTCTTTCTTTCTTTTTTAGGGTTAGGTCTTAAACGTCCTTAAATTGTAACTGGGGGGGGGGGCACACACAGACTGGCAGATCCAGTTTTAAGGCCCCTGACAACTTTATGCACATTACCTGTGATCCTTGTTGGGCCTGCTCTGTGAGCCTCAGGATGTGCTGACATTCCAGCCGGGCCAACAGCAGCTCAAACCCCACTGCCATGGTTCTGTCAGGATTGGCCTCCTCACTGAGTCTGTACTGCCTGCAACAGAATAATACACTTCACTGGCATTTACTGTGTTTGTTACCTTTTGGGGCCTATTCAGGAACGAAGCAAGTCTGTAACGATGCCCATTGGGAACACATGGGACCCCAACAAAATAAGTAATATACTGTAGTGTAGGGTATGCAAATCCCACATAGGCCTACAGTAGGTCTATTCAGCCACACCCACTGCACCAAAAGCAGTAGAACCCCTATCTAGAGCGCGACTCCATAGTCTCTCGAGACTGACGGATGCCAATGAGGATTAAGTCAGTGATGTGTTATACCGTGATACGGTGTATACGCCGTATACAGTGCAGATTTTTTGGGGGAAAGCGTATACAGTCTAATAACCATTTCATCCATTGAAAACGCGATAGCGTATCGCGCATGTCGTGCAGGGAATAATTATCGTATACCCTCCGAAAAAAAACTAGATCACACCACTGGATTAAGTGGTTAAACTGAAAAGTGTTGTTGACAATGTTTTCAATTGAAATTCACTACATATTTTTTTGTAACTGAGTGGAATGGTCATATGACCAAAAGAAAAAGTAACATATGGAAATGGTCTATTTGCATATAGGTCTTTCATAGATGTAACAGATTTGTGTGTGTGTGTGTGTGTGTGTGTGTGTGTGTGTGTGTGTGTGTGTGTGTGTGTGTGTGTGTGTGTGTGTGTGTGTGTGTGTGTGTGTGTGTGTGTGTGAGCCTTTTCCTACCTTCGTTGTGTGTCTGTATCAGGCAGATAGCCTATCAAAGCCAGCACTGACTGGATGGTGGAGCTGCTCAGAACAGGCAGGAGACTGTAGACAAATGCACCTGTAAAGGTCTGACAGACACAAACGGCATGATTTATTATTAAACTTTACAGACGTCTGTGTTTTGTTTTGATCTTACATGTACTTACATGTAGTGTTTTCTCTGGTCTTAAATGAAAGAAAGCTGTCTGCTAAGAGTAGAGAATGGTTTATGACCTGAGGAATTCAATAGCTAAATCTGGCAATTTAAAATATCAAAAAGGCATGTCTGTCACAATGGGGGGGGGGGGGGGAGTTTTCCTCTGTTCCTGAAATCTTTAGAAAATACAAGGTTTCAATATATTAAATGGCTTGTATGTACACAGTTTATTGACAATTGACTCATGACGATGAGATAATGCCCAGGTGTTTCCCCTTTGTACTCCATGCTGCCAGTAAACAGGAAGTGTCAAACATTGGCCAGTAAGTAAAAGTAATAAAGATAAAACCGTATTGATCCCCGAGGGGGAATTCAGGTGTCATGGTTGTAGCAACAACAGTAAGACTGAAACACAGTCCAGACATGCTGTAGTAACTATACAGCATGTCATTCTCCGCTGGTTATATCAACAATATCCCTATGGCAAAATTGCAATGACAAAATATTGATCTTAACTGAGCATAGATTGTCAACAGAATATTACTGTTAATATTTAACTTTTTCATCTACTACGAAACAACACAATTTTAAATATAACGCAAAAACGTGTATAAATGAAGAATGCACTGTTGATAGACTGCACATGTATCACCCTCCATATTTATTGGAGTCAGATGTATATTCATAATTGCTGTGAAATTATTAATAACCCTGGGGCTTTCTGAAATATATAAATAAAAATAAAAACAATCTTACATCAAATAATATAAGGTGTTTACGAATAATTATCCAGCTCCTTTAATTTAAAATCTTCAAGACACATTATTACCCATTAGCTAAGTCAACTCTAGATAAATTCAGTGGTGAAAAGTAACTAAGTAGCCTATTACTTTATCTAACTGCAGTTTTGAGGTACTTTTACTTGAGTATTTCAGTTTTTAATACTACTCTACATCTTAAAGGCAAATATTGCACTTTTTTACTCCACTACATTTATTTGACAGCGGTAGTTAGATACACTGTATTATGTAGATTATTAATACAAAACAGCCTACATATTAACTGATAAATAATGATGTAGCCTATGTACAATCTACCCAACACAAAGTAGGCTCATTAACATCAGCACCTTTTCCACTGCAACATTTTAAAGTGATGATCACATGCATTATTAATTACAAGCCAATAATAAAAATAGCATGTTTGGTACTGTAAGTATAAAAAAAAATACTTCTACCACTGGAAAATAAAAGAATAGGAGGCAAGTAGCCTTGGATCAAGACTATCATGGATGTATTTGATCGAGTCTAACTTTTACTTTGGTATCCACGATAGTCTTGGCCAGAGCCTTCTAGATGGCACTGGTCTTGGCTAGCACCCCCCAGTGCGTCCTGCACTTTCACCAGTAAAGCCCGTACTTCTCCGTACAAAGTACAAAATATATATATATATATAAGGTGCTTAGCCGGTTCCCCCAAATGTTAACTCACGCTTCGGAGTTTTCGTGCAATGTATTAGTCCGTATTGTTCGATAAAGAAGTGTTTTAATCCCGTCTGTGTCGGATTCTGTCGGAATTTCCCTGAATGGACTGAAGTGACGGGACGCATCCGGTGAAAGCCAGTATTACACTCAATGTAAACAATGGGGGGGAATGGCATTAGGCCACAGACGGGATTAAAACACTTCTTTATTGAAAAGTACGGACTAATACAGTGCAAAAAGACTCCGCAGCGCTAGTTAACATTTGGGGCAACCGGGTAATCACCTTGTATATATATTTCTGTACATGTGTACGGAGAAGTACTGAAGTACTCGTGAAAATGCAGGACACTATGGGGGGTGCTAGCTAAGACTATCGTAGATACGAAAGTAAAAGTCAGACTACATATATGACAGTCTTGATCCAACGCTATTGAGCTTAATAGTAGTTCTGCTATTTTCAAAAGATTTCAATACATTTTAGACATGACAACTTGTGAAACGGGACATCCTGCTTCTGCATAATGAGTAACAAAACAAAAAAGTTCGACAAATAGCTCGACCTTACCTTTAAGGTCTTGAACTCTTTCTTCCACGGGTAGAGGAACAGGTTGACGCAGAGCAGCTCCAGAACCTCCGTCGCTTTGACGAAGCCCTTCAAGTAGCTTCTACCACAGTCTCTGTCTCTCCCCTCCAGGACGATCTGATAGAAGGGCAAAGTTTCGAATCTCTCCCTCGGCTCGGTTTCTTCTGACAGCAAAAACTGATCGGCTTTCGTTATCACCCGGGCATCGTTGCACACTTTCGCGTGACCCTCGCTCCAAGAAGTATGACTGTAATATTTGACATAATCGTCAAGAATCTCTTTGCGAGACATGATCCGCGTCTGTTCGCCCCCTCCTCCTCCTTCTCCTCCCCCCTGTCCGTTTTTCATCATTTCCTCAGAGAGAATGCTAAACGTGCTGGCGTCGGTTCTGTATTTAAAAGCATACTGAACTGAATCAACGAGGAAGTGAGAGCAACAGTGTGGGTGTTAATGTGACAACGTTATGAGAATGCAGTTTGACAGGCTGGATTTATTTATGACTCCTCCTGTAATATTATTCATGTCAGTAGATGGTGGCAGAGAGCTGATTTTATCACAAAGGCCTACCCCCCGCCCCCCTGCCAGACTTATTTGTTTACTAACATTGAGACTGGACGCACAGGTGATTGTTTCACGCAATCAATCCTGTTGTTTCGGGGTGTGCTGGTTTCAGGCAGCACACCCCAACCCCCTCTTGTGTGTTGGCTAGTGAGGCGCGTCCTAGCGAGACCTGATAGAATGGGTTTCATTGCACGCATACTGGTTGCACGCATACTGGTTCGTATCAGTGTGACGTCGTCTGTTAAGGGGTCTGTCCAACATAGGCAAACACAAGATATATTACAAGAAAATAAATACAAAAATGTTATAATACAAGTATTAATAATAACTAATTTATTTATTGTATTAAATGAAGTGCATTCATGTACTAGTAGTAAGTAATACAGTAAGTAATCAAGAGTATAACAACTTGGTAACTGTGCTAAAACATACACAGATTGGTGTAGTGAATTTCATGACCATCAATTTAGGAGTAGGATATAACACTATTAAAAATTTAAATTGCACCTTCCAGGATTACTGGGGTAGGATGTGTAATATGTTGCACCCAAAAAGAACATATACAGAATAGAAATGGAATGTATAAGTGAGAGACAGATACAGATATACAGAATATAATACAATTTAGAATTCCACCTACCTGATATGTGGTCTAACTTCGCAGATAAGCTTAAAGGCTTGGTTTAAGTGTTGTACACAGTGTTGTGACACAGTGTTTGGCTCTTGCATTTAGAGATATTGTTGGTCCGGGGAGGGGTGGGTGGGTTTATTATTGTTATTATTTGTATTATTATTTTAATTAACCTTCTGTGTTGTTTTTAAGTTGTGTATGTGTTTGTAGCTTGTTCTTGTTGAAAAAATTATCCATTCAAACATAATTGTATTGCTGATATGATAATAAAAACAATTGATAACAAAAAAAGAATTCCACCTACCTGTGAGACAGCATCTATATGCTGCAAATAAAAAAAAGAAAATATGCAGAATATAGAATATAAAGAATATAAAAATTGGAGTATACTATAATACATAACCAAGTATATACAAAACTATACTATATATACACATATCGTCATCTCCATCCCCAGCCTTTGGCCTGGCAGAGAGAACAAATTGTGCAACATACCCAATTTATTTCCTTACACCCCAAATTCCCTCTTATTTACACCAAATTGAGAGTACTGAATCTGATAGTACTTAAGAGTACTATGGTAGAAATGGCTAGCCTAATGAGACTTCGCAATGCTAGAGAAGTACTCCTGGATGTCTTGGATAGTAAAGTCCATGGGGATTTCAAATTCAGGATAACAACGGCCAATCAGGTCTTCAAAGCGCTTGTATTGACGGATGAACTCATCCTGCATGGAGTACCACACCACCTGCAGAAGACCCTCCTCTTCACACAGATGTTTTCCCACCTTCTTGTACAGATTGTTGAGGCCTTTTTTCACCTCCTTGCCAGGGTACTTCTTGATAATCTTCCGCAGCTCCTGTTTGCTGAAAGCGAACTGGTAGCTCACCTCCTCCTCATGAATCCGCTCTGCCACGTGTGCCTTAACCCCTTCAAAGAAGTGATTGAGGTTCTCCAGAGGCTGGCCCAGGGAATCGATGACATAGGACTGTAGGTGGTCTGTGTACTTGCACTTGGCCTCACGCTTCTCACTTTCCAGAGAGAAGATCTTCAGGCGGGACAGAGTTGAGAAGATATGGTGGAAGTTCTCCATCATCACCACATCCCGCGGCGTCTTCTGGCTTTCATTGGCTACCTTCTCCACATTCATGAAGACAGCCTTAATGAGTTTGATGTAAGCAATGTCCACATCTCCCTGGCCCTCCGTGTTAAGGAAGATTGTTTCAGCGAGCTTGGTGAACTCCTCAAACCCTGTGACGAAAGGCAGGATTCCCACCTTGCTTTTCTTGGAAATCTTCACCTCTTCCATTTGTCTGATCTGACCAGAAATGCATTTGTCAAAGTTCCTCTTGACAGTGACCAGGACATTTCGCAGCATAATGCTGAGGTAAGAAGCGGGGTCCACATTCTCAGCCATCCACACGTGGTGATTCATCTTCACCAGCATGTACAGCGAGTGGAAGCTGTCGATCTTGACAGCCAGGGCGATCAAGTTGCTGAGCTCTGTCTCAATGCTTTGGAAGATCTTGTTCATCAGACACACCTTGTCTATCTCTGATGTCAGGGAGTGTCTGTGTTCTCCCTGAGGAATAATTCTAGACTGCACCACTCCATCCAATTTCTCCATTTCTGGCTGAGTGAGGGGCGATGATATCGCAGGATGCTGCGGCAGCTTGAAGAAGTTGCTGATGAAGTCTTGTTCTGCGAGACATAGCACATACAGCTCACTGAGGATCTGATCAAATAACCTGTCAAACTTTGTGTGGTCGGCTATATCGTTGCCCATATCCAGCAGCGAGGAGGACTGGGAACATATGCTGCTGGAGCTCTGCACTGCCAGCTTGTTGAGGCTGGACATCGAGCCTGTCAGCTTCCCAGAGCCATGTAGGCTTTCCGTTTCTTGTTTGAGTGCACCCCGTTTCTGTGAAAGTGTGGCAGACTTGACTCTTGTCTCCTTGGTAGTACTCGCCATTTTTATCTTGGCGACCTTAAAGAAATATTTGATTTCCCCTTCATATAATCTGGTCATGTAGTCAACATAGGTCCTAGACAGGCCTTCATACTTCTCACTGTGTGTGTTCTTGAGCCACTCCATGAGCTTAGCGTAGCGCAGCAGGTCTCTGTGGAGAGGGCTGTGTTTGGGCAGGGTGAGCTCAATGGTGTGGTGGGACAGGGTGGAGCTCTGGTAGTGGCCCTGCTGAACAAACACATTATTGAGGTGATTGGTGAGTCTTCGGGCAAAGGTGTTTCTCAGTTCGCTGAACAGATCCTGCTGTTGTGTCACAGCCATCAGTTTGTCATGGCCTGGCTGGAGAGCAATGTTCATGCACTGCAACAGAGCTTCAGAGGCGTTGATACAGGCCTCAATGCCTTTAGGGGAGGACAGGTCTCCCTCCTGTAATGCCATAACGTGTTCCTTTGATAGGTCCATGTAGTTCACCAGGAACTGGATTTCATCCAGCAGCTTGCTGCTGTTGGTGTTGCCGGTCTGGATGAGGCGGTTGCTCAGGGACATCTGATCCATCTGGTCCTTGATGCTCTGCAGCATCTCATCATAGCTGCTCAGCTTGTCCTCGATGGTGTCCACCTTGGCCAGCGCCTCATCCAGGAGCTGCATCAGGTTGTTCACCTGGTTATCTGATGCCATGATGGACTGGATGATGGCCCCATCTAGCACCTGCAGCTCGCTGGTAAGCTTTCCGGCAAAAGCCTCTGCATTGGAGATGGCGCACTCGCACATCTCCATCATGCTCTCGATGTCCTTCTCCTCGCATGCATTCAGCTCTTGGTAGTCATCCAGAGGGTCCTTGTCACCCTCGACAACACTTTGTTCCTCGCTGCTCAGTACAGACTCTTCCATCAGCTGAGAACTGACATTCACAAACTCCACCTTCTTCCTCAAGTAACTCTGACTGAGCTTCCAGATACAAGAGATGAAGGCGTTCTTATCAGCTGCGCTGCTGGCCACCCAGCAGTAGACCTTATCAAAATGAAGATTAAAATCTGGGTTTTCCTTGCTTGAATCTTTGGAATCCACTTTCGTCAGGCCTTGAAGCTCCCAGGCCATCTGTCGCTTGTAGAAGTCCCCTTTGTCAGACTTCTTCACCAGAACCACCTTAGCCAGGACAGGCATCTCTGTTGTGACTGTAACGCACAAAAAGCAGCTCTTCTTCTTGCCTGCCTTGCAAACATTAACAATGCTGAGGAGGCACTCGTTGTTGGGTGTGAAGATGTCCCTCTGGAGGGCATGCTTGATGGCTGTCATGACGGATGCTTTACTTTCCCTGGCAGAGATAAATACCTTGTTCTTGAAATGTGCTTATATAAATAAACTTGCCTTTTGCCTTGCCTTGTCGTAAACATTAAACACAGCGGGATGAAAATGGACAGACCACACTTTCTTGTAGTAGAAGTTTGCTTAAATGTAAAAGTAGGAATAAAGATGAAGTATGACTGTCAGCTCATCTTCCTCTGAAGCAGACTTATTGCAGACTATGAAGTTGGTGTATGCATAATCAGACTACTAGCTGTCATCTCCGCGCTGAATGAACATAAGCTGCTCCTGCAGCATCTTTTATGTGACGTCACCCATGACATCTACCTCATAGTTCAGACCTTTTGATTGGTTGATTAGCTTTCCAATACACCTTTCCAGAGCACCTAATTTACCTTACTAGTGCAGTGCCTGTTTTCAGCATAGTTTGTGCAGTGAGAGTACTTGCAGCCCAGTCTAATATATACATCATGTATGACACACCAACTTGGGAGAGTTCAGGGATCACCAATGCCATGGTCAAAGAGAAGACACAAGGCAGACCGAGATTCCTGGGTTTATAGATAGATCGAAGATAGAAGACTACTGCGGTACTAGTTGTCAGAGTATAATGCAGTATCTGTTATCAGAGTAGGCCTATTTGGAGGCCAGTCTGTGTGAGTGCGTTCAGAATTATGCTCTGAGAGTGCCAGAGCGGAGTGCTCTCTGGTCATTCAGAAACTCAAAGTGGTCGGAGTGTTGCAATTAGAAACTTCTGTGGCGCTGCTCTCTGAGAACTCACACACACTGGCCATTCCAATTGAAAAGCAGGGTTGTCGGAGCATCTGCATTGATGACAACAGGAAGTTATTGCAAAATGCTGAGTACTTCCACCACTGGGGCCAACCCATTTCTTAATAAACAAGACCAGGAGACCTGGTTCTGCCAGACCCAGAATAAATTCCTTTTCCTTTTATGCCCATGTATGGACGAAAGGGGGACGAAATTGGCTGACTCTATTCAGCACTGTGATTGGCCAGCGAGACACATGATGACATTAATAACCTATAAATAGGATTATGCACTTCAAAAAACATTTTTTTTTAAAGTGAGCTCCATCACTATGGGGGACGAAACTTGGACCCTCTTTTATGCCCATGTATGGACGAAATAGGGACAAAGCCTCATGTAGGCCGACCCCTTGGGTCTGGCAACAAACAGGAGAATCATCAATCCTTAAATATCCTATATTAAAATTGGCTAGCGGGTGAGCCGGCCGGTGGACCACGCTGTCACTATGACTCATGACTCAGACATAACCATATATAGAGTTCACTATGACTCAGATATAACCATAGAGTTCCCACTGCAGCTACCCAAATATGGCGTGTGTCATGCTGACTGTGACAGCATGATATCAGACCCAAACAAACCGTGTCGTCAGACCAAAAATAAAATAAAACGCGCCGCCATAAGTCGGATGGGCGGTGTGACTTAGGTGTGAACTCTAGTTGTTAGGGCCGCTATGAAATCTAGTAACAGATCTAGTAAATCTTGTATATTAAATTTGGCTTGTGAGGTAGATGGTGAGATATCACCAACGCAGTGCTAATGGATGACAAAATGACACAAACATACTAAGTACTCTGACAAAAGGTTCTCTGACATTAGGTATAACGTCTATTACATAACTGGAGGAGCATCGTTCCCAATGGGCAATGTTCCCAACGGGCATCATTCCCAAGCATCGTCCAAGTAAAATCAATTATTAACCATAACTGGAAGCCAGGGGGAGGCCAGATTAGGGGTAATTTGGTCCTTCAACTTCATCATTATCTATCTATTCTATCTGATGAGCATTGCACACAGTCGACATTACAATAGTCAGTAATCAATAATCAACAGTGTGGGTCTTAATTGTTAGCCTTAGGTCAAGCTTCGGTTGTGGAGCCTGATTGCTGGTATCAAAGGGCTGTTCAAGTGGCTTTGTGATGTGCCGTGGGGGTCATGAGTCAGTGACTGAACATGCTCTGCATCCTCATCAGATTCTCCAGGATAGCCATTCAGCATCCGCTCTACCGCTACCCCCAGACTCCAACTTCTGAGCTGGCCTTCCTTACCAGCCCTCCATGGTGTACAGAAAACAAAACAAATACTTGTAATCAAGTGATTGTAAATGAAATTTCTCCATATTAGTCTGTGGTTTGTATGCAGCTTTTGGCCAGCAGGTCTAACCAGTGTGTGAAACAGGTCTGTAGCCAGGTTGTAAAGATTACAAAAACCAGTGTCTAACCGGAAGTAACTGAAGTACCGCCCAAGGAAGTTAAGTTGATGCTGTTAGATCTGTTTATTCCCTGGGCATGAAACACGTGTTGTGATTGGTCAAAAATAGACAGTTTCTAGGGTACATGCAACGGAAGTCCCACCCTACAGACAGACACTTTCTACCTTTGGTCATTACCAGGCTTTTCTTCCTCGTGAAATGACAAAAGCCCGGGAACGAGGTTAGTCTGCAACTAACAAGCTACAGCACACCCTGGCCAGATAAGGCATAATTCAATCACCACAAAAAGTAGCTTGCGTTAACTGTCCCAGATGGGAGGTACGGTTTCTTAATTGCACCCTAATTGGTAAAACTCATGAATATGAAAGGCAAAAATTAGAACACAGCTCCAAAAATACGTATTTTTATCAACCAATAGAAAGTTTAACAAACAGCCGTCAAAAAATATTGATCAAGGTTTTTACTGTTTTAGCAGTTTTCCGTATTTAATACAAATCCTTTCCCGTTTCAAAAAAAAAAAGTTACAGGTAAAGCCAAGCAGAAAATACAATTGTACTTGGTTGCAAAGCTGCATTTTATTATGTATGGATCTTCATAATATAAGACAGTAACAGTCTGAGGGCACACAGAATATTGACAGATATTTTATGTATTACATGGATTTATGGATTCCAGCAATTACCGTACCAGATTGTGTGTTTTATTTCTTTGAATTAAGGAATGCAATTTTGGAGTGAAACTCGTTCTCTGGCAGTGGCATGTTTTGGTTCACCAACGCTAAAGGTGAAACATGTACATAGATGTACAGACACGTACTCATCCCTCTATCCTAATCCTATCACCACGGTTGTACTTCTTTGTCAGAGACAAATTTTCCTTGGGGCTGTGTGGCTCCTGGGGGCAGAAGGGACAGGTAGACTGGAGTAACAGCGCCCTCATCTGGTGACTTGGGAGCTTTAGAACCAGCCATGTCTGTTCTCACCCATCCTGGACAACAGGCATTCAAGAGTATCTGTAATGGCAACAACAAAAAATATTAACCTAAACCTGCAGTGAGGGAGTATTTTGTTCATTGTTCATTTAAAGCTGTTGTAATTCAGGGGTTACCTGGTCACCTGGTCTCTCCTTAGACAGCCGACGGGACAGGATCATTGACAGAGCCTGTAAAATGTGTGCAGGCAATACACAGACATTAATAAGGACTGTAGTCTTTTGTCTCCACAGCCTCTCAGGATTTCAATTTTCTTAGCTGACAATCTGGCATGCTTAGCCAATCTGGCATGCTTAGCCAATCTGGCATGCTTAGCCAATTGACTAACACTCAATATACATTTCTGAAGCATAATGATGTTTGTTTGATTTTCAAGGAAGTCATTGGATTCCATTCATTTCAGTACAGTATGAAAGTCTACTTGCAGAGACTTGACGTTTTCTTGAGATAGATAATCCAACAATTGATGGTGCCTTTGTTTTCCTGTTTGCATTGTAATGCATTTTAAAGCCTAAAATTCAAACATCCATTACTTCTTAAGCACGCAATTATGTAGCCAACACTGACTTGATTATTCAGGTTAAGTTCAGCAACATTTTAATGCCTTTGGGGAAAATGTTAACCAAAATTTAATCTAAAAATAAAACCATTAACTGGAAAATAAGTCTAAAATAGTTTCAATTCTTGCCGAGTCAAACTAAATGTAATGCCTCAACTCCTACAATTCCAAGTGCTTGTCAGGGTGGGGGATCCTCCCAGTTCAAATATTATTATTTTGGGGGGTTCCCAGTTCAAATGTATATGATCCTTTTTGGGGTCCACAGTTCAAATATTTTTATTTTGGGGGGTTACGGACAAAAAAGGTTGAGAACCACTGACTTAGACCATACCGTTAGTCCAGTCTTAGACATTCCGTATGCAGTTTCAGGGTAGCCTCCTGCCTTGTGCTCATCCTTCTTGGTCAGCTCCACAAACCGCTGCATCAGTCCCACCAGCTCGTCCTCCGTCAGGTCCTCACTGCGGAGACGCTCCTGGAGGGCGGGGCTACACTGATTCAGGGCGCGAGAGCCCACGAAGCTGGAGACGTTCACCACACGACCTATACAAATGCACGCATTACAAAATACATAACACATAATATACTTGCAGACGAAACACACAGCCTACATACTGTACACATGTACACACGGTAACAGGATAGGTTGGTTCTAGGGACATCTGAGCACCTCGATGTAAAATTAGCTATTTTGTCCTAAATGCTAAAAGAAAAGAATATTTGGAAAATGTTTTAAAGTAAAGTATACATGATTAGAACATGCTTAAACATTTGACAATTAAGGTCTAATAGTTCTACAAAACCTGTATCCAGTCATTTTGGGGCATAAACAAGAAGTTGAAGGATAAAATTAAGTGTGATAATGATGTACCGTGTATACTTTACATTACTTTTGTTTTACATTTTGGACAAAATAACACATTTTACATCGAGGTGCCCAGATGTCCTGTATCCGTACACACACGATAACCAACGGTTGTTATGTTTTGGCCATTGCAGTTGTATCGCCGTACCTCCAGGCTTAATGAGAGGCACGAAGTGAGTCAACATGTCTCTAGTGGCAAAGAAGTTGGTCTTCAGAGTCACCTCAGCCTGGACGTCAAATGGAGCAGTGTCTGCAGCTACAGATACAGAGAGAAACAAAGACAGACGATCAAGACACGACGCAACAAGACAGCAAATGAGACATTTTCTGTCTCTCCTATTCAACATTAAGTTCAATTCAATTTGGGTCGTGGAAAAAGTACTGAAATGTTTTACTGAAGTAAAAGTATCAATACTGCAATGCAGAAATACTCTGTTACAAGTGAAAGTCCGGTATTCAAAATGTACTTGAATAAAAGTACAAAAGTATTGGCATCAAAAGTAAAAGTAGTCATTATGCAGAATGTCCCCATTTCACAAGTTTAGATTATGTATAAAATAAAATAGATATAATACAAATGGAACCGGAATGGGTCCAGTTAGTTCCGTTTGTAGGTTACACACACTCTCAGAGTTCAATTATTAAGGGTCAATTTGGTTCCATAAACTACAGGACCACAATGGAAACAAGCTCTTAAAGGGCTTTTAGTGTTATCCTTTTAGCACCATTATATAATCGTACCGCTGTACTATTAGCAAATTGTTAATAAAGTTGAGTATTCAATCAATCAAACCATCAATTTCTATTAGTTCTCAAAACACAGAAGAGTTTACTGTGTAGCTACTAATAGAATAAAATAGAACAGGTTTGACTGAGTATAAAGTCCAACAGAATTCTATTTGAGTGCACACTGCACACTTTCCCTAATGGAACAGAATTGAGTTCCCCTTTCTTTCTTTCTTTCTGGTTGTCATGGAAGTAATGTCCCTTGACCGTTCCAGTGTACAATGCTGCACGTGCTGATCAGGGCATTTAGTGTCAAAATGTACATTTGTTTTATATAGCTCAACTGAATGAGACAAAAGACCAACTTCATGAGTCTGCGACCTCTGTTGTTCAGAAACATGGGCTCACTCAATAAACATGCTGTGGTAGCACTTGCCACATACAGCCCCACCACAGTAATGGAAGAATATCCTACTATGGACCCCACTCCTTTTTTTTATTGTCACAGTAGATTTGCTCATAGGTAGGCTTGGCTGTGTTAAATCTGTCCTCTGCATTTAACGCATCCTAACTATCAGGAGCAGTGGGCGCTATTAATACATGCAGCACCCAGGGAGCAGTTTGGGTTAAGTGTCTTGCTCAAGGACACTTCGACTCACAGTAGGCCGGGGCCAGGTCAGAGGGTGAACCGGTGACCTTTCGTTTACCAGACAGCCTCTCTACCCAATTCCATTCAGCTATGGCTGCCCAATGAATTTTGACTATTATGATATAGTCTATTAAATGTTTGTCTCTCGTAAAACGACGCGTTGTGAGCTTGTAGATCTGCTATTTTTAAATAGCCTAAGTTTATAAGTGGCTGAAGTGGTTAATGTATGTTTTGTATTAATAATCAAAATCTAGAGAGTTACTAGTAACTTAAGTTTTCAAACAATTGTGATGGAGTAAAAGTACAATAGTTGCCTCGGAGATGTAGTGGAGTAGAAGTACAAAGTAAAAACACCTCAAAATTGTACTTAAGTAGAGTACTTGAGCACATGTACTGGCTGAATGAAAGCAAATAATGATAATGATGACAATGCAACCTTTAAATGCTATCCCAGCGTTGTTGACGAGGATGTCCACTCCTCCATATTTGTCTCTGAAGTAAGTTGCTGCGGTGGTAATGCTGTCCAGGTCATTGATGTCCAGCTGGTGAAACATAGGCTTGTGTCCCTCTGAGGCCAGAGACTCAACTGCTGCCTGGCCACGCCCACTGGAGCCAAAAACAAAGTCTCAATTTGTAGTCTTCATTTTGACAAAAACATATTTCTCATAAAGCATTAATTGTGATAATATGTTTAGATTTTTGAATATAATATATTTTTGTCAACATTTCTTTTTTTTCAAAAAACTAAAAAAAACAAATGAAAAAAGTGATTGAAAAAACATGGCCCCCTCATGTATTAGGAGGAAGGCAGTATGAGTCACCAGACGGGTGTGTTCAATGAATCTATCATGATTAAAATAGAGTTAGAAGTCACAATGGGTTTGTATAGGAAGGGGGCGTGTCTGATAAAATGAATATCAAATATCTAAATACTGAATCAACTAACTTAAAAACTGTCTGAGGTGCTCACAAAAGCCTGAGTAGCCCGAGTTAAAAATGACCCCAAACATGTTTGAAAGTGAAATATTAAGGTACAGAATCCTCATTGTGCCTCTTTACCTGTCTCTGGCAGTGACATATACATCTCCCTGGAACTGCTGACAGAGTGCTCTGACTATGGCCAGACCAATTCCCTTGTTACTGCCTGTTACCACAGCAACCCTGGTAGACATGGCTGCGAACAGAGAGAGAAGTCTGTTGAAGGAGGAGAGTAAAAACTAATGAATGAATGAATGATCCCAGAGAGACGACTGCTGACATTAACAATAGGGATGTTTACATCTAAAAAATAAAAAAATAAATACAATTAACTTATAGGTGTTGATGGCGCTGTACTGATTAACATGTGGCACAACGCCTCGCGTTGCGAGCTTGTAGATCGGCTAAATTTAGAGTTAATGTTGCCTCTTATATTATTTGACAATTTGGACAATGTTTGCCAATTTTTTAAAGACTTTTTTTAAATTACTTTTGATGCAGTAATGGTCTTTTTTATTTTCTTTCATTATTTTTTTAGGTATTAAAATGTCTTTAAAGTCCTTAAATTGTCACTTCACTGTCACCTGAGACCCCCCCCCCCCAAACAAATCACGTGGACCCCCTGGGGGTCCCGACCCACATGTTGAGAACCATAATAGCTATGTGGTCAAACTAGCATTCATTCAGACGGACCAGTCTCCCACGCCTCTGTGTACAAAGGTTTTTATGGTCACCATGACTCAGCAAGTTGCTTGGATTTGAACTGTTCCCTACAACGCCTATCCACGGCGGGAGATCTCATCTCATCAAGAGATCTTGAAATACACACAATCCTGAGCAGCATTGGAGATCCACAATGCTACATTGACTCAAAGTCACCACTGTGGTATTGACATATTAGGTGGCCCTGAAACTAGCTCTGGTCCATGACCCCCGTCCATAGCGTTAGAAAGAGTAGAACTCCTATGGACCAGAGCTGTAGAGTATTTCCAATTTTCTGTACTTTTACTTCTACTCCACTACATCTCAGAGACAAATATTGTACTTTTACTCCACTACAATTATTTGAAAACTTTAGTAACTAGTTACTTTGTAGATTTGGATTATTATTACAAAACATATCACTTCAGGCAGCCCTACTGTACATTTCGGCCATTTGAAAATAGACGATAATAGATCTGCTATTTTCAAATGTTTTTTATACATTTTATACATTTGAAAACTTGTGAAATGGGACATTCTGCATAATGATGTACTTTCTACTTTTGATTCTTTAAGTACACTTTGAAACCAATACTTTTGTACTTTTACTCAAGTAAATTTCTAATTCCGGACTTTTACTTGTAACAGAGTATTTCTACAATAGATTTCTGCAGTATTGATACTTTTACTTAGATAAAAAATGTTAGTACTTTTTACACCACTGACTATTATCGTCTGATGTAATTTATGTCAAAAGGCCGCTCATTTCTGTCTGCTGTCCCTATGTTGAAAAGATTACAATTTAACCATTTCAAATGACATTGAATAGGATGAAATGAAGAGAATATAGCGGTTATTATAGAGCCACTAGGTAAAGTCATGTTCTGCACCTGCAACATAGCTTTCAAACTGTGCTGCTATCGTTACATAAATGAGGCTTACTACAGCGTTGTCTCAAAATGTCCATGCTTATTCAATCCCTATGTTTATGTTTATTTAAGTCTAGTTAAATAACATGCACGCACCTTGTCAATATTCCTAAAATTCCTTACTTCAGATCGTCTTGTTGTGCTCGACGTGTAGATGTGTAGTGTTGTGAGTCTGGAGGGTGAAAACCTGGGTCAAAAGAGAAAGGAATTCTGTCTGCACAGTGCGCAGTGAGACTGCGCATACCCGGAAAAACACATGACCCACACCCACATGGCTACGCATGGCTAGCAGAGGTATGAAGCAGAGGGCTGGGCTGGAACACAACACTAAAGGTAACAAACATACTAGTTACAGTATCAAGACATTATTATGTTCATAATTAATCAATAACCTCTACTGTATGTTGACATTGGCACAATTATATACCCCAGTGTGTTATGCATTATGCTTGGAGCAGCCTGGAATTACCAAACTATCTGCTGTTGTTTATCAACAGTGTCATTCTGTAGCCTTGGATGATACGAAAGTAAAAGACAGATTCATTTTTCGATTAGTTGAATACACATGGACCCCAATGGAAACAAGCCATAGTGCTTTCTTGGGTTTCAATCCTTTTAGCAGACCTTGTATAGAACTGTACTTTACGTGCTTTTCTTTTGTGGCAAACTCTTAATAAAGTATTCAATCAATCACTCGATAAAATACATCAAT
The DNA here is from genome assembly GCF_963280865.1 of Gymnoscopelus braueri. Lineage (NCBI taxonomy): Eukaryota > Metazoa > Chordata > Actinopteri > Myctophiformes > Myctophidae > Gymnoscopelus > Gymnoscopelus braueri. The sequence goes on from NC_137619.1 coordinate 33,490,252, forward strand.
GATAGTCTTGATCCAAGGCTAGTAATTCTGTAATTTTAGTTTTGTAGTGGCTTTGTTTTTGTTTGTGTTTTGCTATTGTTGAGGGGGGTTCTGAATGTTAAATTTAACAAAAAATAGTTTCTGTCTGAGCAGAAGTGATTCTGAATGATACATGATGTACTGTGGCTTGAACCTAATAAATTGCATTAAAAAAACAACAACCTTAGTTTAGATGAAATATTGCATAATTGACTAATAGTTATACTCAAAATATTGTCACCTTATCAATGTATTGGTGTAAAAGATGAATTGTTATACACTTTATTTTGTCAATATCGCACAGGCCAGCTGTATTCTGCACCTGCGGTGACCAGCCGAGCAGTAGCCTTTTCTATGGGAGTTTTTGTGAAGTCCTTATTGCTCAAAGGTTTTCATGCAGCTGTATCAACTGGGCCCTTCTGCAGATGACAACTGTCTCTGAACAGTAAGTACAGAGAGTTCACAAGTAGACATTGCTGTCTTCTCGTACACCCCTCACCTTCTGCCGGGCAGTGTGTAAGTATAAGTATTGTGACAGATCTTTGAGGCTGTCTTAACCACTTTCAACCTGGCATCCCTTATTTGGGCATTTCATAACTAAAATAAAAATATCATTTTCAAAAATATTGAAAATAGAAGATCTGAAGCTGAATGCATCCCATAGCGGTGCGTTGTGACTCGTTAGCTTGTGAATTGAAGTATAAAATAGCGCTTGAGTGGTAGTAACATGACGTGTTACTTTGCAGGTTCTCTTTGTAGCATCTAGTTTTATTCAGATTTTTCAGGTTTTTTTTTATTGTCTTTGAATTCCAGTTTCTCAATCCTGTGCTTGATTTTGCAAGTCAGACCACTGACCAACAGTAATTTAAAACTGTACTTTATGTGTTAACACAGAGAACGTTATGAAGAAGTGTGGCTGCCGTACTGGACGAGCCTCAAGGAAGAGGCGAAGGAAGAAAAAGAGCTCCCTCCAGTCAGGTAGTGTTTTTTTATTCTTCTACAAGGTTTCTAATTCCTTAATATCCTTTAGTACAAACTTCCCTTCGTCCTTATCTCTCATTCTTTCTCTCACTTTCATTCCCCAGTCTCCTTGTGCCATCAACTCCAGTATGTTTCTTTAATGAAGTTTCTTCACCAGCGTGGATTCACCTCAATTCTGCTGCAGCCAAGCCACTTCTCTGGTATTCTTTAGTGACCATCCTCTTTCAGATCTTGTGTGTGTGTGTGTGTGTGTGTGTGTGTGTGTGTGTGTGTGTGTGTGTGTGTGTGTGTGTGTGTGTGTGTGTGTAGGGATGGGACAACAATTATTAGCATTGTTAATCGTGATTTAAAAAAACACTCCCAATAATCGTATCGCAGAGATTTTTATTTAACTTGAAATTGTCCTCCACCCTTTTGTTGAGCTGCAAATTCAGCACCACTGAAACCATCTATACTTGATAAAACCTGTAAAGAGCGCATTTGGTACATTCTTATTTCACCCTACACAAATCGATTCGCCAAAAATAGTAGATCTACAAGCTTTCAATGCGTTGCGAGCTTGTAGTTCGGCTATTTTTGGCGAACGTTTCCCCCAGAATAGGGATGCTGGGGGTTCAAGTGGTTAACAAAAGTGGCATTTGTATGTAATTTGTAATTTTCATAGTGTGTGTGTGTGTGTGTGTGTGTGTGTGTGTGTGTGTGTGTGTGTGTGTGTGTGTGTGTGTGTGTGTGTGTGTGTGTGTGTGTGTGTGTGTGTGTGTGTGTGTGTGTGTGTGTGTGTGTGTGTGTGTGTGTGTGTGTGTGTGTGTGTGTGTGTGTGTGTGTGTGTTTAAATTCAGATTGTGTTGACCAATATACTCTCTTTTATGATAAAGACTCAGAGCAACATTATTATACATATTGTTTAGAAAAGACTACTAAAATGGGTTTTACACAGAGGGACTTTAAAGCCATCTTATTTTGTGTGCACTGATCTGATCAGTGGAGTGGACTCAAAGCAAGTATTTGATATTGTATGTGTTAGTTACCAATATGAAACCTCTTTCCAGATACAGGCAGAGGACTGCAGGCCCAGACGACAATAAAGGTAAATCGACTAAACATAATTTATTATGCTATTTATTTAGTAAGCATGGTAAATAGTATTGAAGTTGACAAATGTTAAGACAGCACATTTAATTTTTGCACGCTGTTTGCACATATCCTATCCTTTAACGATAAAGTCATGAATACTGAAAACTAAAATAATCACGGTTGATGGGGAAGGGGTTGACCACAGTGTTGTGATCATTTTCAAAATCTTGTGGGAAAAAATGTTTTTGAGTTGACCCATGAATCAAATTCTACTAAGTCATTTGAAATAATGAATCTAACTTTGAGTATCTTGAAACATCACTGTCTCTCCTTCTGTCAGCCAGGCCAGATGTTAATCTCTCTTCCACTGTCATGCCTCCTCACAACCTCAACTGTTCTGAAGAGCTACCTTGGACACTATATAAAGAGGTAGAAACTCACAACCTTTTAGCAACCTCACATTATTCAGAACTGCTACATGTCTCAATGTGATCACGCCCTTACTCTTTAACATCTTTCCCACCTACAGAATAGTCGGCTACTCTTGTCTTTCGAGGAAAGATTAAATTAATCTCAAACAAGCCTGTAGACAAAGTAAACATACACACATCCGGTACATGCTGCTTTTTCATTCACAGCTGGAAGCCCCGTCTCTCTCCGCTGTTGGCTCTCTGTATCTTCCTTGTGTGTGAGCGACATAGAGGAGAGGATTCTGACTGGCTCCCATACATCAGCGTCCTGCCCACCACTTACACATGCCCTGCTTATTTCCCTGACGATGTCATTGCTCTTCTGCCAAGCAGTGTGAGGAAACAAGCTATTGAGCAGAGGGAGGCGGTGTTAGAAATTCATTCTTCAAATCAGGACTTTTTCAGGTGGGTCAAGACAAGAAAAGTCAGTTAAACACAGTTGAATACACAAGAGGGAGTGTTGTACTGTGATCAGCACTGGTAGAAGGCCAAGTGCAGTAGATAAGCATACCATTGCCATTATCACAGTATAGCTCAACCTTGGGTTTATCATTGTGATTTTACGATGAGCTGATGATCAATATTTATGATCGGATGTCAAGACCACATATGTGATGTGTAACAAACATACGTTTAGTGGGGCGCTCGGGTGGCACAGTGGTAAAGTGCCTGCCCACCACCGTGGAGGTTGTGGGTTCGAATGCACCGTGGTGCATCCGGCTTTGAGGAGCGTCTATACGAACACAACTGGCCTGTGTTCTGGGGAGGGAAGCCGGGTGGGGAGGGTGATACTTGTCACTGCACGTCTGGGGGTGGCATTTGTCAGCAGGGAGTGTTTGGCGGGAGTAGTAGAAGGAAGGCTCTATGTCCTCCTGGTGTGGGCTCCTCACTGGCAGGTGAGTCAGTATGATACAACAGCAGTGACAACATACAAATATGGGGAGGAAAACGATTAAACAACTAAATTGGGGAGAAAAAGGGGTAAAAACCAAAAACGCATAACGATGCGTGGTGTTGTGAGCTTTTAGATCTGTTATTTTCACTATTTTGAAAATGAAATGCCGAAAATAGGGATGCCAGGGTGAAAGTGGTTAACATTACATTGTTTCTGACAGATGTCAGCCAAAACACAATAAATGGAATGAATGTGGTATTTATAAAATTCACCCTGGCCTATCAATTAATCAAACTTGATGGTAAGTTGCTGTACAACAAGTGCATCAAATTCAAAACTTGTCCCGGATCAGTTCATTCCAATATCTATTATGTTCTGATTGGCTAATACAGATCCCTACAGCCAATCCTGAGCAAACCTGCAGAGGAGGTGTTAACGTATGAAGCTTTGAGGTGAGAGAACACACACACATCCACACAGAGAAGTATTATATTCATAGTGATGCAACAAATAGGTTCTTGAGAATCACTGAAGTAATGACTAGATGTGTTGAGTAACAGACAGAGCAAAAAGCCCATGTCTCTTTCTTGTTAGATGGGCATGGTGTAGTGTCAACACACGCTCTGTCTTCATGTCCCACCCAACCAACCCCTTCCTGTCTGGAGAGGATGTTTATGCTCTGGCTCCCTTCCTGGACCTGCTCAACCACCGGCCTGACATACAGGTTCATATCACTGTACACAAACATATTGGTTATTAATGTTGCATGTTTTTTTGTTTTGTTTTGGGAGGGTAAACCCCTTGAGATGCATCATCTCGTCTTCCAGAGGGTCCTCAGGCACAACGCACAAACAATGCCAAGAAACAATCACATAACATTCAACAATAACGACGACAAAACATACACATGAGGGCTCTCAGAGGGCATCCCAGACCATTCTACATCTGTTACACATGTCATCTAAAAAACTCTAAATAAAAAAATAAAAAAATTGCAAGGAGTTGCAAGGTGTTGCATTGCTCTTGCAACATGCAACCACTTGCAACCATTATCCCCAATGGCAGTTGCAAGGAGTTGCATTGCTGTGGACTTGTGTAATACTGTATGTTCTGTGTGTGTATTGGTCCAGGTGTCAGCAGGTTTCAATCACGCATCAGGATGTTATGAGATCAGCAGTGCTGCCAGGGTGCAGCGCTACCAACAGGCTTTCATCAACTATGGCTCGCATGACAACCAGCGCCTGTTACTGGAGTATGGCTTTGTCGCCCCCGGCAATCCACACAGTGTCGTCTATGTGGACACAGGTGACATGCTGCAGTCGGTCTACAAATCAATCGCTGGCTTCTGGGAAATCCACCAGGATGCCACCTGTAATGTTGTCAAACACTTTGAAGCTGTTACATTGACAGGGAATCTGAGCCTGACTAAAGCCTATTTACACGTTGTTTTTTTGCATAAATATATTATTCTTTGGCAAGCAAGACCGTCATGCAATAAAGTATAAATTAGACTTAATGCTGGGCAATTATGAACCAAGTCTGTCAATTATTTGTTCAAAGGGTGTGTCCAGACAGTATCTCAGAATCTTAAATCAATTGTATTAGCAAACTGCGATTTCATGGAAGGAATTTAACTTGGTTGGTTGCTCTTTATTGTCACACGATACTACAGTACAAGGTTAAGAAAGTTAAATCAGGCTGCACTAGGCTGCAATGCCAGTCTGACAGCGTGTCGCAGGTTCGAGTTTGCTGCTTGTCACCCCCTTTTTCTCTCCCTGTTTCCTGTCAGTCTACTGTCCTATGTATAAAGGCATAAAAGCCCCCCAAAAAACATCAAAAAAAGAAGAAAGTTAAATCTACTGTAAAAAAAAAAGGCCTTCCTATTTGGTTCTCCAGGTGTTCTCTGTGAGATTGTAAGAGGTGACAGAAGTTTGGAGCAGAAGATCAAGTTCCTTAAAGAGAACAACTTTGTACGGTAAGATTGCATCAGCTTTACACACTACAGTATGTAGAACTTAACACACCAAACAAAAACAGCTTTGGTTGGCTGCATAATTTCTGTTGTTTAGTGTTAACAGAGTCTTATGGCAACAGAAGAATGCAGGGTTGCATTTTGTGAAAATTCAAGTGATCCCATGGAATGGCTCAGACTTTTCCCTCCTCTTAAGATCTCTGTCTTTTTCTATCAGTAACCTAACGGTGTCCAGTGAAGGTCCCAGTTGGAGGTTGATGACAGCTCTCAGAATTTTGGCACTGCCTCAGACACTATAGTAAGATTATTTCTCACAAGTTATATTTTGTATTAAAGGGCAAATGTACCTGCTCATTCTGTACAAATGGAACCTCACTAGATGTGCTTATCATTCAGTGTTCTATTTCTTTTCCATCTTCTGGATATTTTACTGATGTCACTGAGAGTTATTATCTTTATAAGGCCGTCGTTATGGATCGGTCTGTCTCTGTATATGTGTGTATCTGTGAAGTCCCCAGTGGAAGTCTGTGTTACTTGGTCAGCCATTGTCTGAGGAGAGAGAGCAGTGGTGCATCCAGACCGTTTGGACTGTGTGTCAACACTTACTAGTAGACACACACACAGTATTAGATAAGGTGAGTACACAAAAACCTCTCTGCCTATCCCATCCAATAAAGCTTTTTAACATAAGAATGTTTGAATGAGTCTAAATATATTTGTGTGCACATGTAGATTTCCCAACTCTACAAGCAGTGTGATGTACCAATCAGAGAACAGCTGGATGTGGTCAGATCAATCAGAGAAGAAGAGAGATGCATCCTGGGAAGGTGTTTGGAGGTGCTGCAAGGCATGCAGAGACAGCCATCGTCATGCCAACCTGAAGACGCTACAGTATAGGGATATCTGACAAAGTGTGGCCTGTCTCTTATGTATTTGTTAAATTAGTCTTAACCAATGGTCATGTGGTCACGTGGTTTTGCATCTGGTATGAATAGAAAGCGCTCCAGTATCAAGGACTTCCTGGAATGCTAGTTGAAAGTGCAACAGGCTGTAGCACAGCAGGGCTACACAAACCTTTTCAGCAATGACCCAGAACCTTTTATCCATGCTGGTCATGACCCAACCCAAGAAGTATTTATTGTTTGACCGCTGATAACAGCAATGTTTTTAATAATTAATAGTTTAAGAAAGGGATTAAGCATTTATGCACTCAAAAAAGCCACAGTAGGTTCTTTTTTCAGTGCACTCAGGACAGACAAGCAATATGTTGCTAAATGCCAAGCTTTTCAAGACACATCAAACACTGCCCTTAACGAAAGTTAAGGTTAATATTGCCGTATTGTCTTTCTATGCAGCTAAGTTTAAATATCAGTGTCTATAGAGTGTCATGACATGTTGTTCCCTTGGGAGCTGTCTGTTCCAAAAACCTATGAACACATCAAATCACAGGAAGAATACTTTCTTGTAATGTTTTCTAAACTTGATATACTGTAGGTTAAATCTTTTGCCAATTTTCTTTTTTTGTGTCGTATTGATCAATGAACTATACAACTTGGTCCCTGTCCCTGCTCAGTTTGTCTGGTGAGCTGCTTCTTTTCATCTGACTGTGGAGTTTCACTGGAGGTTGTACAAATATCTTTAAGTTGCCAAGATACGTCATCCCACACAAATGGTCTCCTACAGTGGCCGCAATTACCTCTCCCTGCCCCCCACCCATTCACTTCAACATCAAAACCTACCTCTGGTTTCCTACAGGGGCGAGCACCTACGTCACAGATACAGAAAATCTAATCGAAGATGGCTAGTCTTGATTTCCTATTGTATTGTCTTGACCCTGACCAACCAGTAGGGGTCGCTAGTGCACTGACAACACAATCCCCTGTTGGCTTACCGCCTGTGAATACAACCAATGTGTTTGATGGAGCTCCAAATAGGTATTATTAATGTGAACTAGAAATGATCTGATAAATTGACAGATTTTAACCACTCTGTATCCCAACTGTATCAATGTGGTTGTGTATTTGTACGACTGAATATGGTAGTCAGTTGACATTTCTAACCTAGCATTTTTTTTTTTTTTATTCAAACAAAAACATGAAATTCAGTGTGGATTAGAGTTAAGGGTGGGTGATAACTTCCAATTCAACATTAAGTAAACAGATTTTTTTATAAATTTTTTTTACTCGGATATGGGTAAATGGGTAATGAAATCAGTTGTGTCAGGGAGTCCAGAGAATTCACAAGTAACATTTTGTGACGTGCACAGCTGTGTACGTCACAAAATGCCACAGAGGATTGGGCATGACTGGTAATGGGTGCAGTAGTCTCGGAGACAAGTGGGACGTAGGCAGTGCAGTGCCGTCAGAGCTGAACAACAGCCGTCCTCTTTTGGCGAAGCTGGACCATCTCCATGGCAACCGTGGCTTCATATAGAGGGACCGGCTCCTGAGGCTGGGGTCTGGACAGAGAGAGAGGGAGACCAATTTGTCCTTCAACACAAACCAACATCTGTATCCAGCTGGGGTCATTATTAAGGTGCCACCCCTAGTATGTCACAATACTCACTCACACACATGCATGCTTTCTGACTGCTGTGACATGGCTGCTTGGATTTGTTTTTTTTACTTAGTGTTTTCTCAATGCTGTAAAGCTGGTTGTTCAACACGTCAGTGTCCAGCCGGGACCAGCTAACTCCATTTTCAGTTTTTTTTTTTTTTTTCATAAATCAACGCTATTGAACCCCCTCTACATCTGTGTAATTTTTTTTTTAATAATAACATATGAAAAGTATTAAAAAGCGCCTCTGACGAAAACTCCTAACTCCATTGGACCCTCAAACTGTCCGTCAAAAACAACCAACTCCCCCCTCCTCTCAGGCTCTCGAGAAGCTCTGCTCTGTATGAGGCAGACAGGGAGAAGATTTTTCAATGCTTTTGGGAGAACATAAACTGGGAAGAGAAGAGAATGTATGTGCAAGGTTTGATAGATGTCACCCCAGTAAAGAGGAGAAGGGTGTCTTAACAAAGGTCATCTGCTCGTGTTTTCTTTTTAAATGTTAATGGACAGAGAATGAGTGTGTGCAGGAGTTTGTTTCAAACATCTCCAAGAGCTCAAGGAGATCATGCCAAAAGACTTTCACAGCTTTTATGACAATCTAAAGCACTAAGAAACACCCACCACACACACGCAACACACAACACACAAACAGTGTGATTATAAAATGTTGATACTGTAGGTATATGATAGGTAAATTCAACTGTGGTTGTTATTGTTAGTGCAGTAGGCTACAGATTTGACAGATTATATTTTTCATGAATGTATTTTGTATTTATATGCCATTTATTTATTGTTGGTGTGCCATGATCGCTTTTGTTAAATACATGATTGAGTATTGAGGCAGAATTGTTTGTTGCACTCAACTGTAGAAGAACAACAGTGGTAACAGTTAGATCCATGGTTGTTAACAATGCATGTTAAAATAAAAGTTGTTTAAGTACAGAATTCAGCTTGATCTATAGTATATGAGGATGGCGCTCACCATAAATAGCTGATCTCCAAGCTCACAATGCATTGTGATGTGTTGTGAGCTTTGAGATCCATTGCCAGCTGTTCTTATCAATGATGGACAAAACCTCCTAACTCCACTTGCACTGGATTTGGGTAAAGTGGTGATAATATAATGACACATGCAAGTATCTGATAATATATAAAGTCACAATACCAAGTTTGATGAGGCAGTATTGCTTTGTTTTAAAAATATAAGGTTTTCTTCATTTTCTGAAAAATTGATATTTTGTTTTTCATTTCCTGAACAATTACCATTTTGGATTTAGCTGGTTCCGGCCGAACAGCAGAGATATGTATGAAAGGCCTAGTGCTATTATCTATTATTGTGTCTATTATGTGTCTATTATTACTACATTTGACTGAGTTTGGTTATAGGGATTTTTAAATCCCTACACAACCTAAATCACCATGACAACCTAAGGCATACTGAGCACCTTTTCTTTATTGTCCCCAGAATTCCAAAAGAAAGTGGTCGACGTGCATTTAAATTTAAAGCCCCATCCGATTGGAATAACCTACCAAGTTCACTGAGGTCCGTCACCTCCCTTAATGTGTTTAAAGAATCTATTTTCACTCACCTTCAAACACCCTGTTCATGCTTCTAATCGGTCTTAGCAATTGTTCTAAACAAGCTACATGCCTCTAAAGGCCTGAAATCAACTGTCAGAATTTTTATATACACCAGCTTTTCTACACTGCACTTGCCAAAGGTTTAGACGAGTGTGCAAATTGTGGTGTTAGTCTTACCTGAGGATTCCAGCTGACATCTTCTCCACAATGTCCTTCAGGATGTCTAATACAATATCGTTAAGACTTATTTAGATGAAATGGGAATACGTGTGTGGGCACAAAGGCAATGCATGCATTGTGTGTGTGTGTGTAGTGTACACCGTATGTTATGAGTGAGAATATTAAAAGTAAACAGCATCCAGTTAGTGTGCATGTATTATAGGACTGGGAGTAATAATAGTATGTGCATGCATTGTTGTTGAGGTGTGTTGGATACGGAGGTATCTTCCTTGCTGAGCTGATGAAGCTGTCCAGATTTCACCGTTGAGGAAAGACACAGAAGCTGACTTTAAGTAGAGTAGTCTGCTATCTGGAGGATCCAACTATAGAAGCACACAAACACAAAACACGCATCCAACTTCATAACAGCATTGATGAAAGACAGAAAGGACAGGATCATTTTCTTAGTGATTAGTCTACTTTTTCGGTTAATTGAATAATCGAGAAGCATGTTTATTTTTTTATATTATATATCAATGAATCGTGAACACTGAGTACTTCTTCCACCACTGTCATTAATACCTGCAGGTCTTGGTGTGATGTAACCCAGTGCCCCCCCACTCCCAGCACACTGATTACGTCATGTTTGTGTGGGAGAAGCTTCATCTCTGCTGACTCATCCTCTTCATGGAGACGCACTGAACAAACAGGAATACAGACAGAACATTTACATGTTAAAGCCAGAGGTTAGTCAAGCTGTTTCACGTCTAAGCAAGGGTGTGACTGTGCTGTGATTTATACTTATCTTTTCATCACATTCATGCACACACATGAACGTAATGAACACACACTCTGTGCTTTTACCTCCAGAGTCTATGACTGTATCCACTCCCAGGCCTCCCGTCTCCTCCAGAACAGTAGACAACAGCTCTGATGAGCCGTCATAGACTGGAATCACCCTGGCTAAAGACAGACACAAGCTAGTGTTAGGGCTTGTGCTAGTGACAGGTGACTTTGTACTGTCAATACAAACCATTAAAACTGTCATCTAATAGCAACTGCTGCATATACAATATCCTTAAAAACTAAACGTCACAACTAGCCGACATAGATGGGGCCTAGATATACAGTATATCGGACAAATATTTGCCAGGGATACCTTTTAGAGCATCACTTTAGATAGTGGGGAAAATTTCATTTTAAAGTTATTTTCTAATGCTACAAAATGTGACATACAACACAGACAACATTGATAATGTCAGATGAGTTGTTTTATTGTACACACTGATATCACCTTAAGTACAGATATACATTAATGATACACAGCAACTTCCAAAAGCAACAAAGAAGTTAAGGCAAATATCACATAAATGACATTTACTGTAGGTTCAGGTAAGCAATTAAAAGGTGCTGTAAGTGAGATTTATTTTGTTAAAACAAAAAGTTTTTTGTAAAAAACTTAAGCTCTATATTCTGATAGCAATCATTGCTACAAAGTGTTTGTTCAGTAACAGGGGTCTACCAGGTTCTCAAGCTCTTGGTTTCCCAGCTCGGTGTCCCAGCTCTCGAGCAAGGACACCACTTTCATCCAATCAGGAGAGAACCCATTAATCAGCTATAATGTTACAGTTCCAATTTTGTTTGCAAATGCTTTTTTTAAATCACTTCCAATTTCACTTGTTTATTCTGTATCCTGTATTGACTGATTGTATACAAATGTTATCCCAACCTGAAAATGACTTTTCTGCTTATTTAAGAGCTAGAGACTGGCAGAGCCCCGTTACTGAATGTAAATAATTAACTATAGCAACAATTACTATCAGAATATATACAAAAACAAAATAAACCAAAAAAGAATCACTTGCAACCCCTTTAAGTTTAGAGCGACGGAAAGAATTATCTCACCTACTAGAGGTTCCTGAACACCTGAGGAACAATGAAGGGGATAGACAATGAAACGAAAGAGGAAGGGAAAAAAGAACAGGTGATGAAGTAACAGAGGGTAGAATGGGAAAGAGAAAACAGCAAAGCATGAAAAGAGAGCAGAGACTGGAGAACAGACTCCTCCATTCAACTGGACTGTGTCAGAAAAGGCAAGCCAATGAAGTTATACACACTGAAAGCATTTTCATTACTGCAATTTAAACTGTGGACATACTAATGCGGTACGGACCTATGCTGGGCCGCAGCTGCTCCAGGAATGTGTGCTGTTTCGGTGTGTGAGATGTGGCCAGGACCTTGACTCCATGGTAACACGCCAGCTGGATGCACAGCAAGCCAAACGGCTGGGAAGGCCAAAGAGGGAGAGTTAAAACACATGATGCAGACAAGCAAATCAATTCAAGAGGGACCATGTGCTTGTCAGACCTTCCCTGGGAAGAAAACAAGATACACATCATCTGTAGATACAAAGCTGACACACACACACAGGTCTTTAACCTTACTATTTTTACATACACTAGCTCCATCCATGATCAGGAGTGTGTGTCCGGCTGCCATGCGAGCGTGTGTGTGTAGTGCTGTGTAAGCTCGTACACTGTCCTGCAGTGCACCTGCAACACACACCCAACCCAGCTTCTCTGGCTTCTGAACTGGAGAAGAGACACAGATTGACACACACACACACACTTATTAAAGTGGTTTCATCATTTGTAGAGAGCTATGTCTCTTGACATCATATTTTAGAACATGTGAAGTAGCCTATTCAAAATTGTCAATGTCATTCATCTACTAGCTTCTTTCAAGGAAGAATCGATCCAAATAGTGTTTCCTTACAGAGGCTCATGAATGAGTTCCCATTGGCATACAGAATGTTTGTTCCCATTGGTTGGCATGTGGATTAATTCTACAAAACCAACATCCATATGACACCCAATTTTTTGATTGACGTTTTTATTGACAAATGCATACACATGAATATATTTGTACATGTATCGGTGTGCTACCATGTGCTTCTCTCTAATGGCTGAGAACTGTGTGTGTGTGTGCGTGTGTTTATTACCCAGATAGTGTTCATCTATATCAACAACATCGCAGAGTCCAGAGCAAGGAGCATCCAATGGCAGGATACCTGGAAAGAAGCAGGGCAAGATTAGAGTTTCATTCACTCAACAAACAAAAAACAACAGTGGCAATCACACAGCCAGGACACGTTTCTTACCTACAACCTCATCATCAGGCTGGAAGAAGGAAACGCTGGAGCCCACTGCAGGAAGACAGAAAGAATCCAACAGATGTAGTTTAAACAAAGGTGGAGAGATCTTTGTTTAAACTATGATTTACTGTCTGCTAGTGTTTTTCCTGTTAACTACTTAAATCATCTAGAGCTATACTAAGTAAACTGGACCTGAGCTGTCTCTGTACTTGGACGGCTTTTTTCCATCTACACCAAATGTCTTTGCCAAAAATGTACAAGCTCGTAGATCTGCTATTTTTGGCTAATGTACCCCCAGAATATGTTTGCTGGAGTTCAAATGGTTAATGTGAGAGAGGAAGAGAGTCAGACCTTTCAGGATCACCCCAACCACTTCTCTGCCAACAGGAACTAAATCTCTCTTAAGCCCCAGGTCACTTAGCAACTAGAAACAGCAAGGCGGAAATGAGACGGAAAGGAAACGGACAATGCATTAGTATTGTATATAACATAACTAGGCAATTGATTGAAAAACGTTTTCAAAAATGAAGCTTTTTAACTCCATACTGTAAGGCAGGCTTGAAACTACTTTTGTATTTTATACACACAATAATACTACATAATTAAATGACACCATAGACATTTTCATCTGACATTACTTATGTTGAACTGAGTACTGTAATAGTAATGATGAGGATGACGATGATGATAATAATACTATTATTATTATTATGGTTATTACGGTATTATAATGACTGACTTTACCTTGAAGTTCAGTGGACTGAGTCCACAGGCCTTGACCTGGACCCTGACCTGATGGCTGTCTAATAACGCTGGAAGTGTCTGTAGAGAGTAGATAGCCATGTGACACAGACAGAGAGCTTTAGAAGTGATATTCAGATGCACACACCTTCAGTTAAGCCAGTTGTTTGTCTATATCAGTGGATCTCAACCTTTTCAGGTCGTGACCCCCCAAAATAATCATATTTGAACTGGGGACCCCCCACCCTGATAAGCACTTGGAATGAAGGAGTTGAGGCATTACATTTCGTTTGACTCAGCTCCACAGACAAATATTGTGAAAATAGCAGATCTACAAGCTCACAACGCTTCCCAACGCGAGTGCTTGTAGATCGGCTATTTTCATAAATGTTACCTATTTCTTGTTTTATTTGACAATTTGGCCAATGTTTGACCAGTTTTTATACTATAGTTTGTTGATTACTTTTGTTGCAGTAATGGACTTTTTCTTTTCTTATTTTTTTGGGGTATTAAAAAGGTCTTCACTTCACTAGCTGACGTCTGGGGACCCCCCCAAAATCATGTGAGGAGGACCCCCTTGGGGGTCCCAACCCACAGGTTGAGAACCACTGCTCTATATGACACTCGCATTTACGTTTTCCAAGACTTTATGACTAGACACAATTGTTACAGTTGATAACACACAGACAGCAGAATTATTAACAGTAAGGCTACAGTATGTGGTTACAACCCACCGTCTCCTGAATAATGAACTTGGTCTCAGCATCATTTCCTCCGGGTCTGCAGTACAAGCCTTTCATGCTAACTGCTGCTAGCTAGGTTTTTATTTTTAATTTTTTTTAACGTCGACCCTACGTGGCACTTGAAACATAAATCATCTAGCGTGCACTCTACTCTACCTTTATACTTTTAGCTTTCTTAATAATGGATTTAACTCGCCCGTACCGAGCAAAACACAGCAGCAAGCAATCAGCTGACTGTTGTCATGTCTTCTTCTTCTCTCTGCCTTACTATGGCTGAATGCGGCCAAATGATCACGTTATTGCCTACTAGTGGTATTTGTGGATTACTGCATCTCAAAACAATGAGAAATAGCAACTAATAGAACCTCTTCATTTTGGTCATAATAAAGACAATAGAATAGAATGGATATCAGACCGAAATTAAATCCTATAGTCTTAATCCCTGTCATCCATTTCTTCATACACATGTTTAAAAATGTAATTATTTCTTAACCTTAAATGCTGTTTAGAAATATTTATTTTGGAAGATTCCAGTGGCAGGATTGGAATGTTGGCAGAATAATAGTCTTCGATCAAGACTATCACAGATGTATTTTATCGAGTTTGACTTTATACTTTCGTAATCTGTGCAAATGTCTAAATCAATAAAATATGATAGTCTTGATCCGAGGCTAGCAGTTTATTCATAATATGAAGGAGGCAGGACTCATGATTATCCATCAATCCTACTCTAAACGCCTTCTAAAGCAGTGGTTCCCAAACCTTTTAGCTCAAGACCCAAAAGAGAAATTACATGTTTGCCCGGGACCCAAAGTAGTGAAAATAGCAGATCTACAAGCTCCCAATGCGCCGTGTTGGGAGCTTGTAGATCGGCTATTTTCTCTACTTCTTAAACATCATTTTTCTAATTTATGGAATTTCTTTCTTCTTTTTCTTTTATTTATTCATGAAATGACGTTGAAAAATCATTGAATTCATGAAAAACTTTGAAGGTACCCAAAAATGGGTCCCGACCCAGTGTTTGGGAACCAGTGTTCTAAAGGACGCCCAAACTGAAAATTGTAGTAACATGTTCATCCTGTCCTGTCACTTTAACACCGAGTGACATCATTCTTCATTTCTCCCACACAGTTACAAACTACCTGACAGAGAGAACCCAACCTCTCAGCCCCACCCAATTTCACAATGTTAAAGGAACACGTGAGAGAGGCTCCAGTGTGACTTCAACACGCTATTAAGAGTACAAAAAAAAAATCATAAATGCTATACCGGTATTTTATTTCCATAACTATGTATTCAAAACAACTTCTAATGAAGTCCATGCAGGTCATTTTTTATAGGATTTAAGCTTATTTATTTATTTATTGAATGAATGATGCTCTAGACAGTTTTCTCATTTCAAATTGTCCCTTTCACTCCCCTCTTCATTGTCTCCGCCAGGCCGAAGGCGTGGCAGAGACTATGTTTTGCACCCTGGGTCCCTGTCCGTCCGTCCGTGTGTCCGTCCGTCTATGTGTCCGTCTGTCTGTGAACAGCTAATCTCCGGCACTGTTGGCCCGATTGCAGCAAAACTGTGCACACACACTCCCTGGGTGCCAGAGCGGAACCTCTGCCCCAATTATTTCAGATCGGCCAGTTATTGCGCCACCAGGACACCGATTTTTGCAAAACACATGTTTTGATATCACTCCTTCAGATTTTGTCCGAAAATCACGCACATCGGTACACAGTATCTCTATAGTCATGTGATCAAGTCGGATCTGTCCGATTTGTCATATTCCATTCTGATTGGCTAATATTGGCTTACAAAGTTTGCAGGATTGGTCCGTTTTGAACAAAATGCCCCAAATCATGAATGCAGGGTGCGATTCCCGTGACATTTTGCACGCCCATTACCGCTAGGCAGAGGAAGACATTCCACCCTTTTCACATTGGCCTGTTATAGCGACACAAGCAGGTCGTTTTTTGCAAAACACATTTTTTGGAACAAAATGGCTCAATGACAGGCCTAGTTAGAAATTGCACCCTTTTCACATGACATTGGCCTATTATAGTGCCACCAGCACAATAACCTACCTGACCTGGCGGAGACCTGTGCTCCGAGGAGCACTTTTTCTAGTTTGTCCTCTGACTGGTCCTAATCCAGACTAGAGAGGGGAGCAAGGCAAAGGCAGGGCAAAAGATCGTTTACATGGAATCTCGCGACACTAGTAACCTCAGCCAACATTCTGCTGCAAACTCTCGCGATAGCAGGCTCTACCGTTACCCCATTTTCCAACTCCTCCTCGGTCGAGACTAGAGGGAATGATTTAGGTTCAACGGGAGAGAGAAGAATCACAGAGGAAAGGGTTTTGCTGATAAAAAGGACATAGTTTGGGAGTTCTATGGTTTCATAAACACACAGTGGCCCGATATCCTGTCAAACATCTAAAGGATGGAAGTTGAACTATGAGGTAAGAACACAGAATATACAGACATGTTATTATGATGTGAAAGAATGTCCCCTGAGCGACGGGCTAACAGTTTGGACGTTAGCTTCTATAACTGGTTAGCTAGCTTGCCTTGCTGTAAGGTAACTAAACTAACATTCCGCTATTAGCATGGCTAGTAAATTATATTAGCGCGGGTAGCTGCTAGCCAGCAAGTGTGGGCTGTATCTGTATACTTTACATGGTTAGCTTAGCTGTTAGCGTTTTAGCCTATGTGTGTGCAACATAGGCAGGGACTGCTACCAGTGTTGCCATGTCTGCTTATTATAAGCAACTTTGGGCTTCTTTTTCTGTAAAGTTGCTTGTAAATATTGGTAGTTTTGTGGGTTGCGGTTTTTGGGGGTTTGTTTCTAAACGTGTATTTGCTTATTTGGGCTTGTTTCACAATAAAAAAATATATATGTATATTTAAATCAGTGGGTCTCACATATTTTCATGTCATGGCCCCCAAATTAATATGTATTTGTCCCTTTAACCCTCATTTGAAAATGTTTTGTGCGAGCCCTGTGCCAGATGTGTGTTGTTAGAATGGTTCAGAAATCTTCCAAATATTCCACATTTTACTTCAAGATTTGTTTAAAACAGCAGATCTACAAGCTCTTAGCTTGTAGCTCTTAGCTTGTAGATCGGCAATTTTCAAATAGCAGCTTAGGCCTCTTGGACGCTTCTTTTGGGCTTGTTTTCCTGGACCTGCTTGCTTATTTTTTTCACAAAATCTGGCAACACTGACTGCTACCTAGCCAGCGGGTTAAATCACTGCATCAGCACTGTCTGCTGCTGTTGAGAATTCGCGCTGATGTTTAAGGTTGATTTGATTCATTTAACAATTAGATACACGTATAGATAGATTGTGGTACTTTAAGCAGAATGGAGCTTAGATTGTGTAGTCTTGATATTGACGAATTGTCAAAAGTTATGCATCATCACAGCGGACACTACTAGCTGTCTGACACAAGTCAGAGCGAACGTCAACATCTGTCTCACTCTCTGTCTCACGACACGAATAGTTGTTGTTAAGCACAGCAGTGTACCATGAGGTGATTGATTGATTTAATACTTAATTAGCAGTTTGCATAAAAAGCAGAGAAAGTGCAGTTCTATAGAGACAAAAGATTGCTAAAAGGATTAAACCGAATAAAGCACTATGGCTTGTTTCCATTGGGGTCCTGTTGTTAAAGAGAAGCTACAGCTTAATAATTCAGTAAAGCATGCCTGTAAGAAATATCATTCATTGCCCTTTAAACGGAAAGAGTCCTTTACAGTTACAATGATGTTTTACCAGCGCGAGTCTCGATGGTCAAACTAAACCATTAACCGCTGACAGAGATTACACACACACACATCATGGCCTGAGATCTGATCTCTATGTGAATACCGTTATCTCTCATGTGCGTCGTGCAAGAACACTCCCTAATGTGATGTAATTTAACAGTTTTTTGTAGCCCCATATCTTTAAATGTTGAGGCTTGCTGGCCCTTTAAAAGGCCAGGGGTCAGCACTGACAATCATGTCCAGTGTTTGTTTACCCTGGGATCTGAAAGGGTGAAGGCCAGGCGTATTTGTGGTGCTATAGGACTCAAGGTCACGATTATTCTGACCAGCCACGGTGTCAGTGACCAGTGTACTTGTGAGGGAAAAGAAAGGTGGAGATGTTATATTAATAAATAATGTGAGGGAAAGAGAGAGGGGTGGATCAGAGTGTGCATGACAAGAGACATTAGACAGTGACAGGACTCCTGTCATCTCACAGGTCACACTACTCACAACTCTGTGATAAATGTGTGTGTGTTTGACAGAGGGACACAGTGTTTAAACTAAGGTGTGTGTGTGTGTGTGTGTGTGTGTGTGTATGTGTCACTGTGTGTGTGTGTGTGTGTGTGTGTGTTGAGGACGTGTTTTTGTGTGAGTGGAACGGAGGCCGTGGGGGTCGGACAGTTAGCGGGTGTGTGTTAGATGGAAAAGTGTGAGTGTGTGACAAGATTGTGGAGTGTGAGAATGCTGATGAAACGACGCTGTAGTTATTAATAATCACGCTGCCATCTCAGCCTACTGTCCGTCCACCTCACAAGAACACCCACTAACATTTCAGAAGCTAGAGCAAGCTTGTAACACAGGCTCAATAAAGTATCTATCTAACCTATCCATCCTTGATGGATAGGTTAGGTACACACAGGTGTTAACTTTCCATTCCATATTTCAGGTGAAGCCTGAGGAATGAAAAACGTTTGAATTTAGAGGTTTTCTTTGGACGGTACAGCAGACGGTCTTCGGGATTTTCCTCCTCCTGCTCCTTTTCATTTGTGGAACCTGGAACTTTTGTGGAACATGAAAGAATGAAACAATGAGGTATAGTATTAGTAGTAGGTAGTGCATCAGAAATGTGTAATACATGCACCACAACTATTCAGCAGGGAAACGTAACTGGAGGGGGAGGTGACAGCAGGGCAGTGTAGGGGGAGGAGGAAGTGGAGGATATTAGATGGAGAGAGAGTCTGACCCCTAATCTGTATCATGTTTTGAAGCCATCTTTGGAGCTTGTGTTTTGTGTGTGTCTTTGTTTGTGTATCGAGTACCGTATGTGTATTTGTGTTTATGGTATGTGTATTTTAGGGGCTTATAGACCTGCATCTGCCACAGGGCTGACACTCGCTCTAATTATTCTGACTAATCCCCCCCCCCCCCCCGCGCGCACACTAATCAAGCCCACAGACATACAGTACAGTAGTTAAACAGTACAGTACACACTTACACTTCCTAGAACTACAAAAGGGATGTGAAAGAGAGACACACATGTAGGTAACATTTAGATGCAACACAAATAAAGTCCTGTCAGTTTATTTGATCCATTATTTATTGATGTCTCGACTCGTACTTACTCTTACCTGTTCCTGGATTTAACTCGTACTGCTATTGTTGCTTTGACACCTGCATTTCTCCCAGGGTTCAATACATGTTTACCTTTTTTATCTTACAAACAAACTTTTTTCAAACAAGCCATGTGAATGGAATTGCACACTGTACGCTGACTTTTCTGTCTGAGCTACTGTATATGAAATACAGCTAGGCTAGGAGGTCACACTCCGAAATTGAATCTCTGCATGCATAAGAGAATCCCTGAGAGGAATCGCAGCAATCAAATCTTATCAACGTCTGTGACTGTCGCTTTCTTGTCACCAGTGTCCTATCAATGTCTGTAACGCATCACTACACAGTAAAATCCTCAGTGTTCATTTAACTCAGAGAGCGTGTAAAATGGGCCCAAATCAACCTACAGGACCATTGTATTTTCCTATGTATTAATACTGTCCCAGTCATCACTGCTGCTCAAGTGCAAGAGTTGGCTCAATGTTGAGCGCCATCACTCCCACATTTTGATTGGTGCTCCTAATTTTCTTGGGACATTTTGAAATTGCCAGTGTCAGTGCTGCCAAGTGAAATGGCTAATTGAATTTAAAGGTAAACCCGGGACTCTTTTATTAGATGTAGGCTGACATACAGTGTCAGCAGCAATAGGAGTAACTGTTATACACTGGCGGTCTGTGAAGCAACAAAGTATATCAAGCCCTGCTTTCAGTGTGTGTGTGTGTGTGTGTGTGTGTGTGTGTGTGTGTGTGTGTGTGTGTGTGTGTGTGTGTGTGTGTGTGTGTGTGTGTGTGTGTGTGTGTGTGTGTGTGTGGGCTTTGTTTCTGTGACCTAGTTAAGCTGGTTACTTTGTCCCCCCACTCTGATGATAATACACACACACACACACACACACACTCACACTCACACTCACACTCACACACAGACCTACAGTCTTCAGAGTGCTGTGATCAAAGAGTTGGTTCTGAGTGTGTATAAAAGTATCTACGACTACGTCAGACACCAGGGTGTGTGTTAGTGTGTCAGTGCAGTGAGGCCAGAGGGCGGTGATTCAAGTTGACACTCACCCTTGCACAGAGTCCTGCTCTGCTGTGCTGATGATCAGATTATTATCGAGACTATGAGACTATGACCGTCCGTCGGTCTGTCTGCGTGCGAGCAGCTAATCTCCGGCATTGTTGGCCTGGTCCCTGCGAAACTGTGCACACACACTCCCTGGATGCCAGAGCTAAACCTCTGCCCCCAGTTTTTCAGATCGGCCTGTTATAGCGCCACCAAGAGGCCGATTTTTGCAACAACAAAAAAATGCTACTACTCCTACAGATTTTGTCCAAACATCACACAAATTGGTGCACAGTATCTCTATAGTCATGTGATCAACACAGATCTGTCCGATTTTCCATATTCCATCCTGATTGGCTAAGATTGGCTTCCAAAGTTTGCAGGATTGGTCCGCTTCGAACTAAATGCCTCAAATCATTAATGCAGCGTCTGATTGCCGTGATCTGGTCTAAGAAGAAACCCTTTTCACATTGGCCTATTGTAGCACCACCAGGAGGCCACAATGACCTACCTCACCTGGCGGAGACCTGTGCTCTGAGAAGCACTCTTTCTAGTTGTTATTGACATTATTGCATGTCTGGTGGTCATAGAGATAAGGGGAATGCATGTCTGGATCTGATTAACATAACTCTGCAGATGTCATAGGCTGAGGATTGTATGTGGTTGATGGTGTAGTTTCTGTGTGTTTTGTATGGCTGTGTGTCCTCCAAACTATCTGAATTGTGGCAGAAGGAATAGCATTGGTTATTTCAAGTAATGTTCACGGCCCACCTCTGAGAGACAGAGTGAGTAGACAAAAATGGTACCATATTATGAGCATTAGTGAGGAGTCTGAGGACCAACTATATGAAGATAGGTTGAAAATTGGTGAAGGACTGTCACAATGCAGTATTGTACTTTGTACAATATCTTTTTAATAAAGATTTGTTTTTGGCTTTTCTGCCTTCATTGATAGTTCAAGTGAAGATGGACAGGAAAGAGGGAGAGACGGGGAGAGATGCAGAAAAGGTCGTCGCCGGGAACGGGACTCGAATTCGCAACACGCTTTTGGGCTCCATTAGAGCCTACATGTGGTATGCGGCTGGACCGCTAGGCCAGCGGGCGCCCCGATGCTTTCTTATTCTTAATCAAAGTACACTACCTGTCATGTTGAAATGTGAATGTGTGGCGAATATTAATATACCCTGCCCTAACTGAGCACAGCTGTTTGTGGGACTCTTCTTCTTCTTCTGCTGCTCCTCCTCCTTCTCTCTCCGTGTTGTGTACGTATATGAGCAAAACTAAAAGGGGTAGTCTATGTCATGGGATGGTGGAAGTGGATGGATGTGTCATCAGTAAACAGCAAATTTGAGTTTGTGTTAAATTACCACTATGGTGCTCATTACACAAGTTTAAAATGTTTGTCTTGGTTTGTATATTAACATTTAGCATTCTTCTTCTCTCTCTCTCTCCCTTATCCCTCTCCCTGTGTTATGTACGGTACATGAGCAAAACTAAAACAGGTCGGGTAGTCTATTTCATGGGATGGTGGAATTGGATGAATGTGTCATTAAACAGTAAAGCCTCACAACAAGTACATTTGAGTTTGTGTTAAATTACCATTATGGTGCTCATTACACAGTTTACAATTTTAGTCTTGATTTGTATATTAACATTTAAAATGTAGCCTATCCTTTTGTCAGTTGGAATGAAACCGTGCAGTTCACAGGGCTCATTCTCAAACTAGTACAGGTGCAGTTTGACTTCAGAGTTAGTAGCCTCGAAATTATGTACACAAATGTTTCCATTCAAAATTACATATAGCAACCTTATTTCAACTTAACTTGACATATGGCCCCTTTCCATGCCATAGTCCTTGCTCTGCGCGCCATGGCTCTACCCTCATTTTGGTGGGGGGGCGATTCCAAATCAGTCTGTCTTGCTTGTTACACTGCAAAACTGCAAAAATCTCTTTATTCAGTATTGTCTTTACTACAAAATTATGGTTCTATGTGATGAGTATGGCCAGCCACACATGAAAGTCTTTCAGACTCACTGTGAACAGTATGAAGTGAACTTTCAGAATCAGAAGATGTGGTTGTTCATCTTAAAAGAAGCTTAACGTTTTGGAGATTTACTCCCAACAGAGTTGTCCAGTGGCCAACAGTGGAAGACTGAGGTAGTACTGGGTAGGCCTGGCACAATTATTACATAATCACCTAATCGCAATTATTTTAGATCATCGCATTTGCTTTTGTATTTTGCGTAATCGTTTCCATGTTCAAAAATATTGGAAATAGTTGATCTACAAGCTCATCCGTTAGGAGTTTTATACTTATTTTTTTTTAAAAGAAGTATAAAGTTATTAAATATGTCATCTCTTTGTATATTTAGGTTATTTGTCATATGTGCCCCTGTGCAACTTCAAAGCCTAAAATAAATGTATTTTTTGCGTTAATCGCGATTATTTGTGTGACAATGAATCGTCATGTAAAATGTCATAGCCCTAGTACCCAAGTGCGAAAGTGTGCATTGGTGTGAACTTGAAGCTGCAGGGTGTCACTGAGAACGAAAAAAAGTACCTATCTTCACTTCTTCAGTCAGTTGCCACTAAAGGTTAACATTTATCTTCTGTTCACAGCTGACGTCTAGCTTATGTGGTTTTTTACCAACAATAGCTGGTGAAGTACTAGCCTTCAGACCAAAACGTTCGTTTCCTGACTGGATTGGCTGCTAGCAGGAAACGTATTGTTGCCGCAAGATTTAATGTTTTGCCTGGCTGGCCACCATAGTTTAAACATTAAAAAAAAAATCTTTAGTTTAAATTTAGTTGTTGTTGTGATCTTTGGTATTATTCAACAGCCAGTGAAAATGCACCAAAACTCAAAAAGGTAGATGGCTCTCTTTCTCTGTGCATGTATGTGTGTGTATGTCTGTGTTCTTGTCAATGGATGTGAGCCTGAGGGTATTCAAACTGAGTGGAATCAGAGTGTTGTGACCAGACTCTTGCCCTTGAAAACATGCTGACGTCATTGTTGATGGTAATGCAACAATGATCAATTAATTCATATAAAGATGAGAAGAGCAACTTTACACTTGATTCAGCCATTCATTGACACTAAACGGTTGTCTGGTTGCCCACACATGCTTAGTGAAAACAAATAGAATTTGCTTTCTGGTTGACTGAACGGGCAAGTGGGTTTATCATGTCACCTGATTGCATAAAGTCTGTCTTTCATACAAACATTCAATAACATTACAGGATTAATCCGTTGTTTATTCTAGGACTTTCAAGTGTAAATAAAATCAATTAGCCACACAATTTAGTTTTAAAGAGAATTTCCCCTTTTGTTAGTAACAATCAGTAACAAAAGAAGGAAGTGAGTGAGGTCTGGTAATGGAGATACATACAGTATTCTAAAAGTTTAGTTGTGCATAGGAGATGTACCATGTTCCAGCCCGGTGAAAATAATAGACATGTGATACATTATGCACAGTGGTGTAGTAGAGGGTATTACGAAGCAAAATGCCATATACTGTACCTACTGTTCATTTTTCAGTGTGCATCGGATCACGTATACTCACTGCACATTCTCCTATGAGTCTTCTCGTCTCTGCCTTGTAGCAAAGTCAAGAAAACAACCTGCATTATTTTACGCTCCGTGGTGATACAGGCCACGCACACACATAGTGTGTGACCTGCACTGATGGGCAAGTGCTTTTGAGACCTTGGTGTCAACCCTTGCTTTATGATTTGTATTGTGTTTCAGGTCTTGTATAGCTGCAGTAGAAGACTGACTGAACCATGGCGCAGTTCCCCACTACATTTGGAGGTCAGTACGTGTGTGTCTGTGTGTGTGTGTGTGTGTGTGTGTGTGTGTGTGGGGCATGCGCATGCATGGGTTGTTGTTGACCTCTGAGTCTTTGTTTTATTGTGAACTGTTCATCCCCCATTTTATTTGAGATCATTGGAAGAAATTCCAAAACCTTTAGTAAATCCACTTCAGCAATCGATGAGGCACATAGGAGTCAAGACAATATTCCAAAACAATAGCTATTAGGCCTAGTTGAGACATTTAGGCTCTTACAAGCTGTCAAATATCATATTGTAATTATAGAAGATGATTACATAATCACCTAATCGCAATTATTTTAGATCATCGCATTTGCTTTTGTATTTTGCGTAATCGTTTCCATGTTCAAAAATATTGGAAATAGTTGATCTACAAGCTCATCCGTTAGGAGTTTTATACTTATTTTTTTTTAAAAGAAGTATAAAGTTATTAAATATGTCATCTCTTTGTATATTTAGGTTATTTGTCATATGTGTCCCTGTGCAACTTCAAAGCCTAAAATAAATGTATTTTTTGCGTTAATCGCGATTATTTGTGTGACAATGAATCGTCATGTAAAATGTCATAGCCCTAGTACCCAAGTGCGGTGTAAATCCACTTTCCTTTCACATAACTAGTAATACAAAAACTAAAAATGTCTGAATCTTCTGTAGATCCAGAGTGACCGTGAAGCACGGCTGCGCAATGGAGAAAAATGTACAATGCATATAGATTATCACACAGGCATTTATGCTTTTGTTTTGTATTTTATGCTGTAAGCTCTGCTGGTTGCTCCCTTGGCCAGGGTTCCCTTGTAAATTAGACACTTGTGGAATTCGGGATCAATCAGCAATCGATGAGGCACATAGGAGTCAAGACAATATTCTTGGTGGTGGTGATTATGCTTTATGTACATGATATCATGGTCAGAAGTACGTTAACACTCATGTCAGTGCTACGGTAGTTCTGCCTCGAGCACAGGGCAGAGATCATATAGACGAATCAACAGACGCGCTGCCTGTAGCTGCCTGTAGGCGGCCATTGCTGCGGTGTCGCGTCCGCGGAGCGTTGACACCGCAGCATTGGCTGCGCGCAGGGCAGCGCTCCGTGGATTCGTGTATACTGTAGCTGCCTGAAGGACAAACTGAACCATAACAAGATAGGCCGTACCAAAACAATAGCTATTAGGCCTAGTTGAGACATTTAGGCTCTTACAAGCTGTCAAATATCATATTGTAATTATAGAAGATGATTACATAATCACCTAATCGCAATTATTTTAGATCATCGCATTTGCTTTTGTATTTTGCGTAATCGTTTCCATGTTCAAAAATATTGGAAATAGTTGATCTACAAGCTCATCCGTTAGGAGTTTTATACTTATTTTTTTTTAAAAGAAGTATAAAGTTATTAAATATGTCATCTCTTTGTATATTTAGGTTATTTGTCATATGTGCCCCTGTGCAACTTCAAAGCCTAAAATAAATGTATTTTTTGCGTTAATCGCGATTATTTGTGTGACAATGAATCGTCATGTAAAATGTCATAGCCCTAGTACCCAAGTGCGGTGTAAATCCACTTTCCTTTCACATAACTAGTAATACAAAAACTAAAAATGTCTGAATCTTCTGTAGATCCAGAGTGACCGTGAAGCACGGCTGCGCAATGGAGAAAAATGTACAATGCATATAGATTATCACACAGGCATTTATGCTTTTGTTTTGTATTTTATGCTGTAAGCTCTGCTGGTTGCTCCCTTGGCCAGGGTTCCCTTGTAAATTAGACACTTGTGGAATTCGGGATCAATCAGCAATCGATGAGGCACATAGGAGTCAAGACAATATTCTTGGTGGTGGTGATTATGCTTTATGTACATGATATCATGGTCAGAAGTACGTTAACACTCATGTCAGTGCTACGGTAGTTCTGCCTCGAGCACAGGGCAGAGATCATATAGACGAATCAACAGACGCGCTGCCTGTAGCTGCCTGTAGGCGGCCATTGCTGCGGTGTCGCGTCCGCGGAGCGTTGACACCGCAGCATTGGCTGCGCGCAGGGCAGCGCTCCGTGGATTCGTGTATACTGTAGCTGCCTGAAGGACAAACTGAACCATAACAAGATAGGCCGTACCAAAACAATAGCTATTAGGCCTAGTTGAGACATTTAGGCTCTTACAAGCTGTCAAATATCATATTGTAATTATAGAAGTAATATAAAGGTTAGATATAAGCAGCGATAGAGACACATGGCCGGAAGCGGAAGGCCTACAAATTCACGCCCACTTTTGGGACAGCGCCGCTGCTTGAGGTCCGTTAGAACGATGAACTGCAGCTCTCAATGCAATCTCTATGAGAGGCATTGTAAAATACCGTCATGTCACTGGTTAACTACTGAGGCTGTAGCGATTTTTTTTGTGTTCTAATAAACTGTCCCATTTGTTTAATTTATCCTTTTTAATGTCCCATATCTGTCATCTCGATATACTACCCACAATATACTATAATATACTCCATCAGTATGTCAAAACCGCTAGCATCGGAGATCTAGAGTTTAAGTGGTCGCATGGTATACACGTCGCGGACGCATCCCTTGAGGTTTTCAATACCCAGAAAACTGGCGAAAGTGGCCGTTTTCAATATGTTTTGGTCATTATCTCTGGAACAGAAGGTCCAATCTGCTCAGTTCAAAGCTTGTTGGATGCGTGACTTTGAGGACATTAAGCACGCAACACCTTTTCGGGTTTTTTTTTAGGGGAGGTGAGATCTTAGTTGGGCAGGTGACAGCCTGTCCTGCCTCTACAGTGGGTACGCCACTGGTCGGCGCTCGACGCTCGTAAAGACAGTGATGTCACTGAAATGCGACAACTTGTCTGTCTGCCGTCTCGCCTCTGCTGTGTTAACATTATGGGTAACTTGTTGAAGTGGCAAATTAAATGTGAAACACATCAACTATTAAGAAAACAAGAAGATATGTTGACAAAGACACTCCATACATTTGGAAACATATTTTTTTAAATAAATATCGTCTTCAGTTAATGCAGGATAATTTTTAAAGTAGGCTAACTCTCATATCCTCTCGTAGGGAATGCACTGGCAGGTGCAGTTCATCGTTCTAACGGACCTCGAGTAGCGGCGCTATCTCAAAAGTGGGCGTGAATTTGTAGGCCTTCCGCTTCCGGCCGTGTGTCTCTATATAACTTCTTCCTCAACACTCACCTGGTTAGGAGGGGAAAAAAATCATTGCCTTGAGGTTGGATACCGATGGCATTGATGAATATCGGACACATTTTACAGTTTACAAAGACAACAAGAAAAGCATTTGATCAACACTTTAATTTCTGTCAATTTTGGCAATGATGACCTTGTCCCACCGAACATAGTAGTATTAATCACTTACCTACTGTATAGTGTGGGGAGGGAGTTGGCTGAAATCATTGCTAGCTTCGTTATTACACAGGCAGCCATCCATTTTGATTCCTTTGTGCCTGGATAAACCAATTGTGTCCTTACTTAGCTGTGAATTTTACCACACTGCATGCAACAACCGTGTTTGGCTACTGAGTTTTTTTCATGTTTGACATGGTCACTACCTGTATCAGTTGCACCTTGGTTTTCAATTTATTTCTGAATGTAACAGATCTGTCCCTCACCATATGTCAGCAATGTTAAAAAAGGCCACTTTCTGTTGCTTCCTACTCTGGTCGCTTATTTTGTGTTAAAATATAACTAGTCCATAACCGGGGAGAGTATTATGAAGGTATATACCTACACTTCTTTTTCAGTGGGTTTTGCGTGTATACAGCACACACAAAAAGGTTTGTGTTGTCACTCACAAATGTACATTTTTCAACTTCAGTACTTATTCTGAATATTTGAAATGGTTTCAGTACTCGTATATAACACTATCGATGCCAGCTGCACATCTCCCTATAACTCTTTTTTTTCTCTGCCTTGCGGAAAAGTCAAGAAGACAACCAGCATTTTGTTCACTCCGACTCCCGCAGCAACACTCTGTTACCCACATGTAGCAGCCCCGCCTCACTCACAGTGCTGCACCCAGCTTTCCTCACTCCACTTGTTTGTTCCCCTTGAAAATATGCCTGTCACAATTATTTCACAATCGCAGTTATTTTGCGTAATCATTTCCATTCATCTGTATACAAATATATATATATATATATATATACACAGTATACGATGGATGGATGGATGGATCAAATGTGCCAATGGCTGAGCATGGATTCTCTTTCTAAAATAGGTTCTATGGACAGTTCTTACTTAGTTAAAGGACCCATTTTCAACCTGTCTTCATTAATTATATAACTTTCCAGGAATAGAAAGTTTCTATTGGATTCACCATGGATGATGTCACTGGTAGGCGGGTTTCTGAACTGTCCACAGCCCTCGTCTGAGACACAGACGGGGTAGACACAAATATTATAAGGACTATTAGTGAGGACCAATTATATGAAAATGGTTGAAAGTAAGCAAAATGGGTTTAAGTAAGCACGAGGCAGCAGGCCTGCACCCAAGTATGGGTGCAGCCTGTCCTTATCACTCCCTCCATCCTTTTGAACATGTTACTGAACCTACAGTATGACTCACCTTTCCGGGGCATTCCTCTACACAGAACTGAAACTGATGACTAACGCACTCTTCCCATCCTTCCTCCTTCTCTGTGGTTATGTCTTGGCCTTCTGGCTTTTGGTTAATAAACTCTTACCATATCTTGTCCGTCAGGTCCGGTAACAGATGTGTTTCTGATCTCGGCGGACGAGAGGGCCAAACATGATCAGCAGTTTCACAGCCTCGCCCCTACTGCTGCTGGGTACATCACAGGTATGCTGGTGAACACACACACACACGTGTTCACAAGAAACACACACACACTAGGGATGGGACGATAATCGTTATTATCGTTTATCGTGATAAAAAATCACTCACAATAATCGTATCGTGGAGATTTTACCTTTTTTTTCAGCTGCAAATTCAGCACCACTTGAACCCTCTGTACTTGTTAAACCAGACCTGAAAAGAGCGCATTTGGCCAAAAATCAGAAGCTCACCACGCGTTGCAACGCAACGCGTTGTGACCTTGTAGATCGGCTATTGGCGAAAGTTCCCCCCAGAATAGGGATGCTGGGGATTCAAGTGCTTAAAGGAGAATTTTGGACTAAAGTTTTCTTACCTTTTCTATGACGTTATGATATCTTAGGATGAATGGTACAGTAGAAAAATGTCATAACTCCACCCCTGAGCCGCCACAGCTTAACACATTCCATGCCAGAGTTTAATCTCATAATGTACTCACCAGTGCCAGCGTTTTATTGTTGTTTTTTAGTTTTTTTCATGTCGCCACAGACCTCGCTAAATAAGTTAAAAGTGCGCGTTCATTTGGTTCTAAACACACAGCGGATCCGTGAGAAACGGGCAGCGAAAACAGTTTCCAAATCCGTGCCGCCATCTTGAAGCTACAGCCGATACACGGTAAACAGTGATCAGCGAGGAGAAAAACAACAACCAGAGAAAATCGAGTTTTAAACAGGATCCCAGACAGGAAGCGGATACGATCGAAAAAACCGGAACCCGAATAATTCCGTTTCCGACCGGAAACCGGAAACGGAAATGGATCAAAAAAATTCGGAAAGTGCACCTGGGGCACTTAACATGGGAATCGGCGGTTCGCGTAGATCTACGCGACTGGCACGCTGCGGCTTTAAATAGGTTCGCGTAGATCTACGCGACTGGCATGCAATGTGTTAAAAGGTGCGCGGATAGGCCTTAGGTTAGATCACATATTTTAATAGCTTTTTTTTCTTTTTTTTTTTGGAGAGAGATCTGACGTTCATAGTAACAGAACACTGTCCCAAAAAAAAAAAAAACAGAAGTCTCGCTAGACGAGATTGAAATCTCGTCTAGCAAGATTTCTGTTTTTTTTTTTTTTTTTTTTTTTTGGTTGCATAGTGTTCTGTCACTATGAACGTCAGATCTCACCATTTTTTTTTTTTAAAAGCTATTAAAATATGTGATCTAACCTAAGGCCTATCCGCGCACCTTTTAAGCTGTGGCGGCTCAGGGGTGGAGTTATGACATTTTTCTACTGTACCATTCATCCTAAGATATCATAACGTCATAGAAAAGGTAAGAAAACTTTAGTCCAAAATTCTCCTTTAACAAAAGTGGCATTTTAAATTCAAGCACATTTTGATTATCGCGATAATATCGTTAATCGCAATAAATGTTGCCATAATCGTGATATATAATTCACACACACACACACACACACACACACACACACACACACACACACACACACACACACACACACACACACACACACACACACACACACACACACACACACACACACACACACACACACACACAGTGTGTGGGTGGCAAGCATTGGTAAATAAATAGAATGTATGATCAACATACAGACATACTAAACTCACACATCATACCATTATGTGTGACTTCTTTAGTATATTCCATCCTCCATGTGGTTTTAGCGGAACCTTTTAACAAACAAATATCACTTACACCCCCTTTAATTGCCCCTTAAGATTGTCCATTACTTTGTTCGAGGGTGAAAGCAGTGAAAGTGATATACTGTTCCTGTGTTGTCTCTTAGGTGACCAGGCACGGAACTTCTTTCTCCAATCAGGACTGCCCCCTCCCATCCTGGCCCAGATCTGGTGAGTCACATGACCACAAACTCAAGCTAATTAATGAGCCAGGTCCTTATCACAAATGGACCCCGACCCACTGTTTGGGAAGCATTTTCACTTCTGCCCATAGGGGATGCCACAAATGTAAAAAGTTGTGTATTTGTAAATGTATAATGCGTTTGTTCTGCAGGGCTCTGGCTGATATGAACAGTGATGGTCGTATGGACATCCATGAGTTCTCCATTGCTATGAAGCTGATCAAGCTGAAACTCCAGGGTCACCCTCTGCCCCTCACCCTACCCCCCAGCATGAAGCAGCCGCTGATGGCTATACCACCACCACAGACGGGTTTCGGTAACAATGACACATTCTCATGCTTATAATTATTTCTGCTTGTTCTTTTCATCAGATAGTCTTCTCGTGGACTGTTGGTGCCAAAGGATAATAAGACCTACTAAGAATAATAGTGTAGATGTTTGAGAAACGGGTTAAGATTAAAATCGATGCTCATATATATGCTGAAATTAGTTAAATATCCCAATTAAATCTGTTGTATTTTCCGTGGGATGCAGCCCATGATTGCCTTACTTTCTGTGCCAGTATCGAGACAGTGTATACCAAGGTTTTGTATTTATTTGACAACATATGAATGATAATCATTTTATCTATCTTCTTTCTTTTTTTTGTCTAGGCATGCCCCCCATGGCTTCCCTAGCCAATTCCCTGCCAGGCATGCCTCCTCTCCCTCTGCCACCTTTGCCCGTCGGCGTATCACCCCCCCTCGTGTCCTCTGCCCCGCCTCCCCTCCCCCCACCCATCGCTAATGGAGCCCCTCCAGCCGCCATCACAGGCTTCTCCCATCCAGGTAACATTTAAAGCCTTGAAACCCTTTGACATCTAAGCGTCATCAAACCACACAGCTACCCTCGGCTTATCTAGGCAAATTTTCGCACAGGCTGCTGCTTCTTCATAATCAAATGGTAGGCGTGTCTGTTGCTAGGGCACAGAGTTGCAAGGAGCATTACCTCATTCTTGTTTCTAGACAATTAGTTTGCCAACTAGTGTAAAGGCCAGTCCAACAATGATTCGCGACGCAACTAATTGCAACCATTATCCCCAATGGCAGTCAGTTGCAAATATTTGCATTGGTGTGGAAAGGCCTTAAAACTTCTCTAGTTGCTTGGTGTGGATTGGCCCTTCTCTCTTGCGATTTCTTTGGTCACATTAACGATATAAACATGAGGTGCGTTGTTTGGAGGAGACGTGTGCCTGCTGCGACCTATCCATTGCACAACAACTGACCAAAGACGCAGGCGCCTACAGTATGTGTTCACAGCCTTGTGAGTTTGTCCAACATAGCCTGGAACTAAAACATAACATCCTCTGTCTCTCCCAGGCTCCTCCCTCAACAAGTCTTCATCATTCAATCGTTCCAGTACCAAACTTCAGAAGGGCCCGTCCTTCGATGCTGCCGGGTAGGTCACATGACCAGAAATGGCTTTCACACCTTTTCTCTGTGCACAGGATGCACACTGACTGTACACAGAGGAATTCGTTTTTGATACACTAGTGCTAGTTGGCCAATGTTGGCTTTTTGGATTAACAAACGTCCAACTTTAGCAAAAGTAAGCCAGCTAAAAATGTCGAAACACTTTGTTCTCTTTGCCCTCCAGTGCTCAGACCCCTCCCCTTCTTGATTGGGCGGTTCCTCAGTCATCCAGGTTGAAGTACAGACAACTCTTCAACTCCCATGACAAGATGATGAGTGGACATCTCACTGGTACACATTTTTCCCATACACAGACTTAGCTATGGCGGTACGCCACAGCTTACGTTTGCACCGTCACAACAAAAGATTATGTGTGTGCTTAACAAAACAGAGTATTAACAATGTGGCCTCCCTATCCTATTGCTATTGCACTTAAAGCACTTAAAACCATAGCAAGTTAAAAGCAGATGCTCCCTCTGTCTCGCTCTCTCCCTATGTCCCTCCCTCCTGGGCCTTGCTGTGGCATGCGTAATTGTACATTTTTTCTCTTATTGCTATCAACATAGCATATTCAAATCCCAAGACCAGAAAATGCATTTCACATACTAAGTATTTAGAAAATAAGTACTTAAAAAAATTGTGGGTGAGGCCTATTTCTTAAAAACATATCATGAACGCAACATCCAATCGTTCCCAATTTGGAATCACATGTTGAGGGGCCTCTATAGTAGTTTTGTGACGTTCTTGAACAGTTAGTTTGAATTGATTCTGTCTTTAGTGTGAACGAGAACAAATTCGGTCACTCCCTCAAACGTTATCGTTCCTCGAGTCGTTCATTTTCCTCCGTGTGGAAAGCCTGGTGACGCGAGGTGGCAAAATGCTACATTTTGAAAGATTTTACTGGATTTGAACGATGAACTAATCTTTGTATGGAACAAAATGATTCGAACACTGAAATGAACAGTAATTCCCACCACTACTCTATAGACCGGACCTCCTAAAGTGATTTTACTTCTGCTCAAAGGTGGTATAAGCGGTATAAGCAACTCCTAGCTGTGCAGTCGTCGGAAAATAATGCACACTGCAGAGGAAGAGCTTAGCCTCCGTATCATGCAATTATTTTTCAATAACCGCATGGCTTGTCATTGATTATCCCTTGCATAATTATATTATGTGTTTTGCCCACAACACATTTTAATCTTGTTTGTGTGTTTTCCAGGTCCCCAGGCCCGTACTATTCTAATGCAGTCCAGCCTTCCTCAGACCCAGTTGGCATCAATATGGTCAGTGCAGTGAAATATTCCTTTAAATTCATTCACTGAGGGCAAGTTCTCATTTTCATATGCCTCTTATTTAGCACAAAAAACTAATAAAACTTTGTTTACAAACGTTCTGTTAACACATTGCCTGCCAGAATTATTTCTGATTTTTTGCAGTTTTATGACAGAGATTTTTCATTGAGAAAAAAAAAGTACTCAGGAGCCGAGATACAGAATTTTAAAGTTTTAAGTTAACAAGGAAGTGGATAAGAGTCTAGATCTTCGAAAAATCATATCTCCTTGGTCTTTGGGTCAAATTTAAAATATATATATATATATATATATATATATTTTTTAAAGATCAAGTTAACTTGATCTTGGCAATCAAGTGATGGATTTGAAAGAACGAGTTAACTTGATCTTGGCAATCAATGTGTTAACAAACAGGGTCACTAAGTGCTTGTACAGGATGCCAAGGACATGAATGCAGATAATACAAAAACACACGCTACAGACCTAGAGTTAGGATCACTGACACAGAACTGGAGATGTTTTTTTCCCCATGTTCTGTAGCATAGAGAACTGTCTCCAGCTGTTTCCTTTGAGATACTGAGAATGACCAGGAGTGATAGATCCCATGAGGTGGGAGTTTAAATACCCTGACTTAGATTTAATAAAGCAGTGATACATTTAGGTACAGTCAATAATTGATAATTTCTCATTGATGGGTAATAAGACTTCAGCATGTTCATTTACACAGCCCGCAGCACTTACCGTAGCACTTGCCCTATTCTTGACGACCTTGCAGGCTTATGCAAAGGCTAAAATGTCATTTAGATAGCATGTTATGTAAACGGATGCCAGGTTCATTTGTATACCTGGTATCCTATAGTGTGGATAGTTTCAACAGATTATAGATGTTTTGATATTATTCTGTTTAGACTGATGATAGGTTCTTGGTTTACCTATGATCCTAGATTACTATTGCTATGCATTTGATGTATTACCTCGTGTTTTCGTTGCTTACTGTAAATCGCCCTGGATTAAGTAAATTGTAGACGGAGACAAAAAAGAGAGGATAAAGCCTGATTTATCGACAAGCTCACAATGTGTCGCGATGCGTTGTATTGATCTTGAAGGTGGCCGAATGTTTATATATTATATTGCCAACTGTTTCGTTTTTACCAGTAAAGTAATTAATTTCCTAAATATTCTTTCATCAGAGACTAAGAGCGGATAGACCCAAAAATAGACTCACTCACTCACATCCCGTATGTGGTACTAAAACACACAAGCGAGTCACTGACAGTAAACAGTAATTGAGTTATCCAATGAGCTCTTAATGAGCAGGTGAGTGAAATGGCTGTGTTGTGTTTTTTTCTCTTGGATTATAATCCAATTGTTCTCCTTCTTTAGGAGTCTATCTGACATTGACTCGGATGGGAAGCTAACCGCTGAGGAGTTCATCTTGGCCATGCACCTCATAGACATGGCCATGTCGGGGCTGCCACTACCGCTTCATTTACCAGCAGATTACATACCACCTACATTCAGGTAACTGACTGATTGACATTACCGTTCATAAGCTTACATGCATGTGTATATCCATCTACTGTAGATAACTAAGATACATTTTACCTCTAGTTTGAGGGCCGTAGCATTAAAGCTACAATCTGTAGGCTTTGTGTCCGTTATATCTCCCTCTCCTGACAGATGTTAGGAGTACAGTGAAGATGGCGGCACATCCAGTGTCCAATTCAGTGTGCTGCCTGCTTTAAATTACTTTATTGACCATGTCAACCAGTAGGTGTCCTACCTGATTACGGGGTCAATATTCTTCTATGGAAGAGTAGGGAGACCACCTTTAGCCACTGCAGATGTGCTAGTCATATGGTATTATAATGACTAGTCCATGCCCGGGGATGTGCACACTCAAAGTAGTAGTAGCAAGTCTGCGGACCCGACGCTGTGCACTGTATCAATTAGTTAAAAACATGCTAACGCTGTTAGCGCCAAGACCTAACAGAGTACATCCCATAGCCTGGGGGTCCGTAACAGTGACAACAGACTGTGCATGCATGCGCAGTAACCGCGAAAACTGTGTCTGTAAATTTACAGTTTCCAAAAAACTCTTAACACATTGGGTGCCAGAGGTTTATTAAAATATTATACTTTGAGTGCCAGGATTTTTTTTAAATTTTGAACCTTTTTCAAGTAGTCACAAAATATTTTCAGTGATCACCGTCCTCACGGTGATCCCCTCATTACACACATACAGGTCTCGTACAATCGGGGGGAAAAAATTAAAAACATTCGGTAATCCGTTCCATAGTTGCAGCCAGTTGAAAATAGTTAAATTAACATTGTAAAAAAAAAAAGTACACAGGAGCCGAGATACACGTTTTTGAAGTCATAAGTTAACCAGGAGGTGGATTGGAGTCTAAATCTTGTAGGAGTGATATTTCCTGTTGCTGTGAAGGAAAAAAAAATTTTTTTTTTTTTTTTTTTTTTTAAACCGTATATATACTGTTTTGGCACTCAACGTTAGTATGGCCAAAACCGTTTATATACGGTTTTGGCACCCAATGTGTTAATAAACAGCTTGAATTTGGGAAAAGTGAAAAATATCGTTACTGAGTGTCTGCACATGGTAATGATCATATGTCCGTGTGCAACTTCAGATCAATTGCTCAACCTACTGAGAAGAAAAACGTGTTGATAGATTTGAATGTTCGCCATGCAGCAGTGAAACCAATAAAGCTGCTAATGGTCTAAAAAGGTGGGCTTAATGGAATGGACAGCCCACCACAAGAACACTGTCTTTTATTCAATTCAGCCATTTTATTATTGATCTTTGAGGCCTATCCCATTGATGTGGTTCTCCAAATAAATGTAAAGAGGGATAATTGCTGGCTGTCATTAATGTTTCGACGAATTCTGCGGATGTGGACACATCAAGAATGCCACATTCGGCCCGGGCGGCTGGCGCAGCATTCCGGGAACCTAGGCTACTAATGCAGCCCGACAGTGTGTTGCGGGTTCGAATCCCGATCCCAACGACCTTTGCTGCGCGTCTCTCCCCATCTCCCTCTCCCCATTTCCTGTCAGTCTACTGTATTCTATCAATAAAGGCCGAAAAAGCAGGCTCACAATAGTTGGTTAGTGCCTGTGTGGCACTGGGGAAAAACACTGCTCTTGTTAGTTATCGTCCAAGTGAGCCAGTTTATCACCCTCAAACTAGAGACCTTTATGTTGTGCTTCATACCTTTTATACACATACTATTCTAGTCTTAAATTGATCCTTTACTGTGGTTAAAGTATTGAATCTATAAAATGTCTGTTATCTCTTTTACTTTTAACCTACTAGGAGGTAATACTTGTGTATTTGTGTGTTTGTTTTTTTGTTTTAGGCGTGTACGTAGTGACAGCGTTCAGTCGGACGCGAAGAGCGTCCAAGAGGAGGCAGAGGAGGAGCTGGATAACAAAGGGTTACCAGGTGATTAGTCATCACATCTATTACTGCATACTTCGGTGTTAGACCTGCACTGAGTCACCAATATCGTTGAGACATTGAAGCTGTCAGTAGCAGAAATATTTTGTTTAGTGGCTAGCAAATATGTTCATAAAATCGTTATTATAATTTTTTGCTTCGCCCTATGTTTTCTTTGTTCATGCAAGGCCCTTTCTAAGCTATGCTTTGGAAAAGTTTTATATAAATAAATAGATAAAGTCCTTTAATATCTCATCATTATGGATTTACAAGTGATGTCATAGCCATGATATTTCTTTGTATCTAAAACTGTCTCTCGTCTTTGCTCCCTCCCTCCTCGCCCCCACAGTGACTTTTGAGGATAAGAAGAGAGAAAACTTCGAGCGAGGGAACCTGGAGTTGGAGAAAAGACGGCAGGCCCTGCTGGAGCTACAAAGGAAAGAGCAGGAGAGACTGGCTGCATTGGAGAGAGAAGAGCAGGAGAGAAAAGTAAAAATACCACAAAAATATAATAAAACATACACTTGATGCCAAGTGACCATATTCACACGGCTACCATCTTGCCCTTATGTCCTACTCCGTCTAAAGCCTTGTACACACTTGCTTGAAGACTTATTAATGTGGGATATCAAGGCTTTTCACCGTTTTAAGACTTTCTTAGATTACAGTTGATGACAAGCACACACCATCATAGACACTGGCTTATGAGCAAGGACTGACGACTACAGGCTTACACTCAGATTTGTCCAGAATCCAATCCTAAGAGTCAAACAGGTTTGATATAATCATGGCAACACCGACTGATCTGAGGCTCGATCTGGAGGTGACAGATCA
The DNA here is from genome assembly GCF_963280865.1 of Gymnoscopelus braueri. Lineage (NCBI taxonomy): Eukaryota > Metazoa > Chordata > Actinopteri > Myctophiformes > Myctophidae > Gymnoscopelus > Gymnoscopelus braueri. Next base: position 33,528,563 of record NC_137619.1, read on the forward strand.
CACTCCCGCAGACTACAAGATAGTGTGTAGCCCATGATGACCTGCCCTAATTGCGTAGACCAGAGCAGATGATGAATATCAGACATCATTTCCATTATTGGAATTATGATATTATGAGTTCAATCTTAATGTGTGTTCTCAGCAAAATCTGAGTATGATGTAAGAGAAAAATGGCCACTGTGTAATAGGGGTGTGCCGATATATCGCGATACGTTTTCGTGACGATATGTATCGTTTTGTAAAAAAAAAACATCTTTTTGATTTTTTACAATAATAATAATCAGGCATGCAAACAGCCCCGAGGTGAAAAGGGTGACATGTTGTTTTTTTTTCGGGTCAGGTGTCACACTATTGCCCTATTTGGATTCAAAACGGCTATTGTAGCTGAAAAGCTACAAGTTTGCATGTCTGAATAATGCAAAAACAGAATTATTTGTTTGCATTTGCTTTTTTTCTCCCCCATATATTTTCATAATAAAAAAGTGCGTATCATATTGAAATCGTATCGAAGTTGTGAGCCCAATATCGTATCGTATCGTTTCGTGAAATTAGTGTCGGCACACCCGTACCGTGTAACTATAAGCTTTTGGTGTCGAAGGCCAGGTTTTTGTTCAAGCCATGGAGTTTATGTTCATTAAAATGAAGGAAACTAAACAGGATTATGGGTCTGCTTGTGTTTCAGGAGCGTGAACGTATGGAGCACGAGAGACGGCGACAACATGAGCTTGAAAAGCAGCTGGAGAAACAGAGGGAACTGGAGAGAATGAGAGAGGAGGAGAGACGCAAAGAGATAGAGAGGAGAGAGGTACGGAGCAAAGGAGGGAGGGAGAAGACATGCAAAAAGAAAGAGCGAAGGTCATCTTTGTTCTTTACATTTGATATATTTTATATCAAATTTGTCTCCGGTTCTTGATGGAGATGTTCCTTCTAGCAGCTATGGTATGAAGAGTGCCATGTCTAGTCTACTGTACATGGGCTTATTTATCCCATTAACCCATTAAGACCTGGAACTGTGTCATTTTTTGATTTGAGCTAAAAAGCATTATTTTTACACTTTTGGCTATTCAAAAATAGCAGATATACAAGCTCATAGCTATGAGCTTGTAGATCTGCTATTTTTGAAAAATCGTGAAAATGTGTGCAAACCTTTGAAATATATATATTTTTAAAGTGAACATTTTTAACTCAAATCTTTGCTTCTGGGGGTCCCTGGAACAAAATATGTTGATGGGGGTCCGCGGCCAAATACATATAATTTTGGGGGTCCTTGACATGAAAAAGATTGAGCACCACTGATTATAGAAACAGGTTTTTCAGAATACTGTTGAGATTTAGGAGACATGTAGAATCGGCTTCAGGTCTCAATGGGTTAAGACCTGAGGCTGATTATACAAATGACTTCTAAATCAGTTGTTCTCACTTTCAAGAAGAAAAAAAAATAGCAGATGTACAAGCTCGCAGCATCTAAAATTACACGGATGCTTTCCCGGTTTTAATGGGTTAAAGATCCATCCAATCAATGGAGTACCGAAGTCCTGACGTCCCTGGGTCGCAGAAGTAATTTCTCTATGGAGAATAACATTGGGTCATCTTAGAATCATCTCATATAAGAACTGTGGTCCAAAAATAAACACAGTGTCCCGGCGCTATTGTCAGGGAGGTGGCTCTGTATCGTTTACGCTAGTCAGTCACTCATACTTCAGTCACTTGATACAGTCTGTTTCTGGGGAAATTTGAACTAATTCGGCGGCAGTAATATTAGCGTTTTCTCACTGTCAGTTGATGCTGCATATCAAAGTCAAACCGCCGGGCTCATTTGTTTATTTTTGGAACACAGTTCTTATTTGACGCGTTAAACACGTCTATGGGAATTCAGAATGGTGGGGAAAAAACACGACCTAGGTTGGAATGCGTAAATTACGTCAGACTTCGGTGCTCTATAACTTTAACTTCCCTATATTTATTTTATATTAAAACGCATCTTTCCCTGGCTAGTTCCTATCTGGTTTAGATTGTAAAGATAGGAGAGGAACCTGATAGGATAATGGAATCATAATGATCAGAAGCAAAAGTGACAGTACTTTGTGTGTGTGTGTGTGTGTGTGTGTGTGTTTATGCGTGCGTGTGTCTTTAGGCTGCTAAAAGAGAGCTGGAGCGTCAGCGTCAGTTGGAGTGGGAACGTCAACGTCGGCAGGAGCTGCTAATACAGAGGAACAGAGAACAGGAGAGCATAGTGCTACTCAAAGCTAGGAAGAAGACCCTGGAGTTTGAACTGGAAGCTCTGGTACGGTCACAAACATTCACTAAACCTAGACTAATACACGCACTAGACAGGAGAGCATATAGCGCTCACCAGAACCACAGAAGCATGTGCTGAAACCACAGGCTGGGTGGTCTACAACTTCAAGGTGTGCTTGTTCTCTCTAGAACGACAAGAAATCCCAGCTGGAGGGGAAGCTCCAGGACGTTCGGTTTCGTCTGGCGGCTCAGCGCAGAGAGGTGGAGCAGACTAATCAGACCCGGGAGACCCGCATCGCTGAGATCACCCTGCTGCAGCAGCAGCTACAGGTCTGCAAAAACAAATGCATACCTAAAACACACTAAAAGACACATCATTCAGACCAGACACATCAGTGTCATCTCACTCGAGCATAACCGATTGGATCAAAGTTGTTAACTAGCTTGCTGGCCGGCCACCTGGCAGTCATCACTAGCTGGCCTCCCTAGAAGGGATGAAAGTCCCGCCCAGTCCTGTCGACTCGCCCCATGAGCAGAGAGATCCTGCCAGGCAGCAGTGACTCTTAGCGAATATTGATCAACAACAACACAAGAAGGGGTTGCAACTGTAATGTTTAAAGCTTGGTCAATGATACAGTCAAAGTTTGAACAAAGTGAAATACAGCTTTAAAACGACACTTGCCAAACACCCCAAAAAGTATATATGGCCAGAGTAAAATCAACTCCTCCTCCTCCTCTGTGACTTTGTTCGTATCCACTGTGACAAACAGCCGCATATTTCCTTCTGTCTTTTCTAGGGTGGTCATCTCATTATGACCCTGACTGACTGAACATCTGCCTGACCAAACAATTTAGTTAATAAAAATAAATAGGGATTGTGGAGAACATTTGTGTTTTCTGTTCTTGTTCAGATACTTTGCTTTTGTTTACTTTTGTATCCAGGACTCCCAGCAGTGGCTGGGCAGGCTCATTCCCGATAAACAGTGTCTCAACGACCAGTTGAAGCAGGTTCAACAGAACAGTCTTCATCGTGAGTTTTTTTTTAACTCTAAGGCGTTCTTCATGTTCCAACTGATTTACATATTTAGATTCACCTGTCTGTGACTTAAACTCTGTGTGTGTGTGTGTGTGTGTGTGTGTGTAGGTGACAGTCTGTCCTCCCTGCAGAGGGCTGTTGAACAGAAGGAGAACAGCAGACAGCTGCTCAGAGAGCAACTAGACGCCGTGGAGAGAGAGACCAGGTCCAAACTGCTGGAGATAGACGCTTTCAACACTCAGTTAAAGGTAATGGTCAGATATAAAGCTCAAAAACCCAGTCATACTAGACGGGATGGAGAGTTCGACCACGTCCAAGCTATTGAAAATTGCTAGTACAGCTGGCCAATTTGACTTTACCCATGAAGACCTGAGGCTGATTCTACAAATGCCTTCTAAATCATTAGTTATTTTGATTTTTTTTGGGCTAAAGTGTTTATCGTGGCGTTTATGGGCTAAGCATCCATAGGTATGTCTCAATGTTTGTTTTCACGTTTTCGCTAAACTTTCTTAATTATACTTTCCAACTGTGTGTTCAATTTGCCTTGATTTTCCAAAATGAGATTTCGGAATAACAGGATAAAGGGGACGGTGACAGATCATTTGGATTATTTGTCCTGAGACTGATACTGTATATTGAATTTTTTTTTTTTCATTATGTCAATATTGACTTTTCTCCCCAGATTGGGGGATTCTAATAGGTGTTATCTGATGTTTGTGTTGAGAGATTTGATGCTTATGTGATGTGATGCTGGTGGTCATGCTTTTGGAAGGCGCCGTCCATGTAACGTCATACATACACTCATCTAACTCTCACCAGTTATACACTTGCAAAGAGGGAAGGGCGGTTGGTTGGAGGGAAGGAAAGAGGAAATAATGTGGAGGGAAGGAGGGGTCAACTTGGCTCCTCTCGCTTTCTCTCTTCCTCTCGGGTTGGGTCTCAGCAGTCTGTTTATGCTTCCTATCCTCTGATCTTCTCCACCAAAGAAAGAGTTGTTCCTCTGCTGTGTGCTGAGGAAGAGATGAGGAAAGAAGTGATCTGTAGTTTTCCAATTGTTCGCTTGTCTGGGAATGCAAATATTTGTCCAAAATCCACAATTCACATTGTCATCGCCATGTCTAGTAGTTACAGTGAGATGGCAACAGAAGAGCCACTGCTTGAACACGTATCATAAACTATAGGTTTGGGTGCAGGTTTCTGTTGGATAATAGGGGGGTCCGTTTGAATGTTTCCGTAGCCCCCACACTGGAGTTCTGAACTTTGGGTTAATTGCAAATCAGATGTAGACAGACAGCTCAGATGTGAACCATGTTTGACTCTGCTGCACTCTCCGATCCTGTCCCTAAAATACCTCTCTTACTTCCACATGGCTGTGCTTCTCATCTCTCAACACTCCCCCTCCTCTCCTCTCCTCTCCTCTCCTCTCCTCTCCTCTCCTCTCCTCTCCTCTCCTCTCCTCTCCTCTCCTCTCCTCTCCTCTGTTTCTTGTATGCTTGTTTTTGTCGCCGTTCATCCCTCTACTGTCTCCCTACCTGTGCCATCTCTATGGTGTCTCTTCCCCTAACTACTGACCTTAATTTCATTTGTCTCATGTCGTACCATCAATAACCCCATCCTTATGCATTCTCCATGTCTGTATTCTTTCTCTTTCTGCTTCTTGGCTCTCTTATTTTGCCTTCTTGCTCCTGTTAGTGTCTGTGTGAGTTCTATGCCAGCCACTGTGCCAGGATAGAGGCCCTGCGACACCAGCTTCAGGACGAACAAAGAGGGAGAAAGGTAGAGCACGCTGCCTCTACTGGCCTGGGGCAGTACTGCAGCTGGAATATAATATTATAGAGAGTATGTATATATAATGTTTGCAGGCCTCTAGAAGTGTAGCCAGGCACCTTTTTTAGTGTTGTATTCGGTCTACCTTACATCTGCAGAGACATGGAAGTGTTTTGGCAACAACATGTTGCCACAACAAAAGCTGCCACTGGGTCTTAAACAAGTCTAAAAGATGTTGAAGCAGGGTTCTCATAAACATCCCTGTTTTACATGCGTACTGCTCTGTGCTGCCCCTGCCTAGCAGATTGTGGTGTTGCAACTTGTTGGAGTTTGACTGTAACTTACTCAGAATGGTTTGAACTCCCTCACTCACAAATACTCATATACACTAGCCCTGGTGTGCTGTTTGCTGTTGCTCTCACGGTACTAAACACATTTATGTCCAAGAAGACGGTAGGCGAAAATAAGGCAACATTAGAGTGCTAAAAGAAGAGCACCGGTATGTTGAAGGACATTAAGCAGATAATTATCAGTACCCAGCTAAAAGGGGTGGAGCAGTAACTCGAGATGAAGAAAAACCGAGAGAAATTTTATCATTAACCACATCCCATTCTTGTCTGGGTAAGACTGGGCGGTTGGCAGTTATTACTCGGATTTGTACTCCGACGGTATTGGCACTGTAGTTGTCTTTGGCCGCCTTTTGTTGCTAAGTCACTTCTATTTCTATGTTTATTTTCTTTTTCTCCCCCCCCCCCCTTTTTTGTGTTTACCTGGCTTCCACTTGTTTCTGTTTCACCCATAGTTTTAAAACCAAAGGAAGTTAACTACTTTAATGTTGGTGTCCCTGTTTTGGACATGTCATTATAGCTGAACATTTCTGAGAATAGGGATTAAATGGTAGTGGTTAAGACTCATAGCCACTGTAGTGATGTGATAATATCGACTCGACCTTCAACTCATGCTCCAGTCGACTCTAAAAATAGATTTTAAAAAATTGTTTTAATGGCTTATTCAAAAATGTTTTAAAACCTTACTATTTTCCAAAATGGCCAATTTAGAATGTTAAAAATAAATAAATAACAGAGCTGTTTTCCAAATGGGGGAGGGAACTGTGCATGTCGGGTTGTGTGGAAGCAGCAGGAGTTTCATTTCCTCAATTTGCGTGCTGCTGCCACCTTCACATACTGTAGAAGTGTGATGTGGGACGATCGACAAACTTGATGATGGGGGGGGGGGGGGGGCATATCCTGAGACGTTCACTTCCCTTATAGCCACACAGTGCTTACTGCTGTGTAGTAAGTTCCAGTGTGTGAACTCTAGAGCCCAGTGTGGGGGTGCATTCACACATAGTTGTTTAAAACTTAGCACCTTGGAAAATAAACAAAATACTAGCACTAAAACCCAATGGTGTATGTGGGTGCGTGTGCGTGAGTGTGTGTGGTGCGTGTGTGTGTGTGTGTGTGTGTGTGTGTGTGCTTGCATGTGTTTGGGTTGGATGGACGTGTGTGTGTGTTTCAGTGCCAGGCGCAGCTACAGGAGTGTTTGTCAGCTGTCAGGGTCTGTCTGACACGGCTAGACTCCATTATACAGGTGGACAAACAGACCTTCACCTCCCCTCACCTTTATTTTCTTCTTTCTCTGTCTCTTTTCCCCTCTCTACCATAGTCTGTTTGCTCTCTCCATTGTCCCCTCCTTTCTTCCCACTCTATTACCACCTCTTTCCTCTCCCTCTGTCTCTTTCTCGTGTCCTCCTCATCATCTCCCTGTCATCCCCTACTCTTTCGTGTTAGCTCTTAGCTACATGGCTAATTATGCTTCCATACCGTGTTCAGTGTTGTCAAACTAGCCACTAGGCCAGTTATGCTGGTACACTCACTGTATGTGGTCTGCATTGCTAAACTAGCTGTTGTGCTAGTTTGCAGGTATATGAGACTAGTTAACATTAAAGGGATAATTCAATTCTCTATCGATTAGTCACTGCATGGAGACTTGAATTCATGGATATTTTTTTGTTTTTGTCGTATTCCTAAGCCAGTCCGGTAGGAGACACAAAGGAGACCCTTTGTGTCTCCTACCGGAACCGCTGCCGGTCATCAAATTATTGGCTTAGTTAATGCGACAAAAACAAAGAAATATCCATGAATTCTAGTCTCCATGGGGTGACTAATCGATAGGAAAAAAAGTCATTTTGGGGGTGAACTATCCCTTTAAGCTGTTGTTATCCTGCTAGGCTAGCATTAATGTTTATGTCTATATGCTAGCTTGAGTATGTTTCAGCCATACAAGTAGGAGAAGCTAGTAGAAGCAGGGTGTAGACTCAGAACCTAGAAATCAGGTAGGTTAAGCTGAAAAAAGATTTACACGAGTGAATACTGACTGTGTGTGTGTGTGTGCGTACGTGTGCATGTGCGTGCCCATGCTCTTGGCATGTAATGTGATCATATGTGTGCCATCCATTCTCTCTCTCAGTAAATGGGATTTGTAGTTTTCTCTGTCACCAGTTGTATTTTGAATCCTCCAGTGGTTTGGTCTACATCTGGTCACTGAAGGTGTCTTCACATTGGTTGTTTGGCTGAAACAAAACAGCTGCGATGTATTGTCGTAGTAACGGGGTACGTCCTAACGGCACAGCTGGTTGTCATAGCTACACAGAACTGACCCCTCCTCTAACCCCACCCCCCCCCAGCCCCACCCCCCAAAGCACACTGTGTGTCCCTGCAAGCTCCTTCCCAGTGGCAAAGCCCACAGCCCTGTGTTAGAGGCCAGTTTAACACCTCAGTCTGTAACTGTCTTTAAAAAACTCTTCCACTGACCTCATTCAAATCATAGAAGTGTTATTGTGTTCATTTAAACAGATTTTTAATAGTTTCATTGGCTTTGCAAACAACATGACATGACCAGGGCATCCGCAAGCATCCGTTTAGTCATACCTGCAAAACATTTGAACTGAACAGGAACCATGTGCAAACAGAGGCTAGTAAGACGTCCTTGCCAGAAGCACCAATCATTCTGCCAATGCCCAGAGCGGAAATATAAGTATGATGTACACAGTAAAATCATAATTTTATATTCATAAATTCTAACTCGGAGAGTGCACAAATGTCACTAAACGGACCAGTAAGGTATGTTTCCAAGCTAACTCTGTCCCAGAGGCTGTCTAGTTAGCTTGCAGGCAGCTAATCATTCCTTGCTGTGATGATGGTGCCACACATCAGTTTTGGACGAGTAGCAGACACCTTGATGTTCATTACGTTCTCGCTTGTGGTTACTATTTGTCCATTAAAATAATAATGACTACAAAATGAGTTGCTGAGGTCAATGGAGAGGAGCTTTACACTCTACATGCTGGATGTAAATTGAAACCGGTCAGGTGACATTTGAACAGTGGAAAGGGCTTGGGTGACGCAGTAGGGCTGGGAAATATGACTTCCAATCAATATCACTATTATTTCGCACTTTTCCCTCGATTATGATTAATGAACGATTATAAAAAATTAAAATAGATCTACAAGCTTAATGAGATGCGTTGAGCTTGTAGATTGGCTATTTTGGCACACCACCATTGTACAGCAAAGTAATACAGTGGTTAATCAGACTAACTGGTTTAATTTATTATAATCCATTAGAACCTTTTCATAATTATACGTTGATATATATATATTTTTAAATGGATGGAGGCTTTACTTCCTCCTGATGGGGCCTCCTCATTGGCAGGTGAGCCAGTAGGTTACAACAGATATGGGGGGAGGGTTAATTGGCATGACGAATAAATTAGGCAAAAGAAGGGAGTAAAATAATTGTAGTAATTAGTGAGTAAAAAAAAAGTGGAGGGGTGGTGCTTGTTTAGGTCACCTGACCACTAATTACTGCTGCTTTTGTTGTTGTTGTTGATGGTAACCCATAGCGACCAGCCCTCTGACCCCACTTCCTCCTCCTCACTGCTGTATCCTCCCTGTATCCCACGATGCCTTGCAGGAGCTGAGAGAGATTCACTGTCGACAGCAGAGGCAGAAACAGAAGGATCTGGAGGGAGACATGCACACACACTCTCTGACACACACATTCTCTCACACACACACCACGGTCGAGAGGACGTCTGCTGAACTGCAGGAGAGCAGGTAAGGAACAGAACCACGTGAGAGCAAATATCACTGTCTTGTTGCGTACAGTGACACTTGACGCCGCAATTTATCAGCGGCAAGTCGAACACATAATGTTCAAATAATAATATATGAATTTTCTTGAGAGTGGAAACCAATCAAAAGACTCGCACTGAAGTCAAAGATTTTCCTCACAAGTGATTCATGGCTTGATTTTGTCAGAATTCATTGAAAGGATAGGCTCTTGAGACGTAACATCTCATTTTCAAGGGGTTTCTATAGACACAACTACAACTTTGCCATGCCAATTTTGCCATGTTTATACAGTGAATGAAAGAAAAATGTAAAGATAACTATCTAAAAGAATTATGTCTTTTGCTACAATGAAAGAGATCCAAAAGAAATGCAAGACAAAATGTTGTGTAATTGTTTACACCTATGAGAAGACAATAAGGCAAAGTTATTGTCTTCAGTCAGTCCCCATGTATCCATGCTGTATGTGTGAATTATGGAGTGTCACATAAAAAAAGTTTTGCTACTACATTAATATTGCAAAAGTTTTGCGCTCCATTTGAGGAGGAAAGGTTTTAACACATTGAGTGCCAGGTACTATCATCCTCAGAGTGCCAGCGTTTTTACCGTGTCTTGGCGATATTTAGACAGCTGCAGAAGCCACAACGAGAACCCGGATGTAAACAAAAGATGTCCGGGCGATGGGGTAGGGGTGCGTCTATCGACTGGAACAATAATATTTCTACCGCAATCCGCCATTTTAGAGCGATCGCCCGTGGAAAATGGCTGGTTTTCACCACAAAAAAAATACAAGTGTTTTTCTCAAGATCCTATCATTGGGGCGGATGGACGTCGCGTTTTTTGGGATGACGTCACATCTGTCCATATCTTTTTACAGTGTCCTAGGATCATTCCTAAATTGCGTTAGAGCGCCCTCTAAAAAAAATAATAATCTAGATCTACATTTATGGCACTCGATGGGTGTATTTGCAAAAATGTAGATCTACGTTTATGGCACTCGACGGGTGTATTTGCAAAAACTTGTTGTGTTAAGAAAAAAGTGAAAGTGATGAAAACATTTTAGTCAAATGAATAATAATAATGCGACCCTTTGTGTCTGTGTGCGTCCGTCACAGGTTGTCGTCAGAGGAGAGCGTGGCTTGGAGAGATGAAGTGGCGAGCTCCGCCCCCAATCCGCCCAGCCCCGTCTCCAACTCCGCCCCCCAGGCCTGGCTGAACAGAGTGACGCAGGAGGAGGAGGAGAGAAAGAGGAGGGCGATGGAGGAGGAGGAAGAGGGCAGGAAGAGAGGAGGAGAAGAGGAGGAGGAAGAGGGGAGAGGCAAGAAGGACATGCATGAAAAACTGAACAAGCTGTTTAGCCAGCAGCCTGACCCTTGGGCCTCGACAGGTATTAATCTCTTGTCGGTTTTAAAGTCAATTATATACAGGGGATATGATTTTATTTAGGTATTTATTGTTGTTTATTTCTTTTGCATCAAAAGCATGGTCATCATTTAAATCCCTCTTATATTTTGGCCTGTATTAGTGTACTCTGGCTCTTTGACCGTACCCATAAAGTAAATGTTAGATTTTCAGCTGCATCACATAGCTTAGATCAGTGTCTTTGTCTGCAGGGACATTTTAATTTACAGCATTTGGAAAATATACAAATAAATCAAACGGACTGAGATTACACAATAACACAAACTTGATAATTTATTAGGTTGTTGAGGAAGCTCTTTTGGAAATCTCCCTGGGTGGCGTGACCCAATAGCTGAATGGTTAGGGCCCATTCCACATAGTTTCCGGGGTCTGGGTCACTCCCCTTCTCTCTCCCAGTTTCTTTTCTCTCTCTCAGTGACTATCAATAAAGGCAGAAAAAGCCCCCCATAAAAAACTAAATGATAATAATCTCCCTCTGTTATTTCATATATTCGACCTGGCGAGGCGTAGTTGGAATTCTGCAATAAAATGTGAGGCTGCTAGTATGTTCTGTGGCAGCCAGCTGCCATACTCTCAAGCACTCATTGCGTGCTTCAACTAGAGCCTGCTAAAATCAATTGTTGCGGTGCTACAGTTAGTGGATGAAATGTAGGCTGTTGACCTCAGTCAGTCAGCCATTTTACATTGCATTAGACACATTTTACAAGTGTGCAGTGTAAAACATTACTATGCACCGACAGAAGCGAGGTTATCAAAATGGGAATCGGCATTCCTGTGGCTTGAAAATGCGAGTGACAGCATTTTAAGTCAACCTTCAGACTTTTCAATTTTGCTCTTACCGGTATATATTTAATGTGAAAATCCCAATTTTACGTAATAGAAACTTTGCCTAATGTGTTAAAAAGGTGTTTTTGGGAGTTACTTTTTGTGTTTTAAACGACATTGGATCCCAGGTGGCCTCTTTACCTAGCCTGGTAAACCCTCCCTCCGGAAATCTCATTTCTATTTGATTCCTGGAGTGAGTCTGGCCTGATCCGCCTTTCTGCAATATTGGCTGTGTACGCCAAACGGACGAGCCTATCAGCGTCGTCGCTCATTGTTCTGTGATTGACAGCTTACGTTGGCCAATCAGGTGGCGAGTTCGAGTGAGCCCAAAACACGAACGGCAGCCATCTTTTTCTTGTCCGCTATATTCTCCGCAATTTTCTTCAAAAAGCTCTCCAACTTCTATTTTGAGGCACGGAATTTACTTATAAGATATCGTTTGGATAGAATTTAGTTGTTTAACTTCATATATGTGGTCAATTAATCATGACAAAGCCTATTTAAAAATTTAGAGAACCGGTAGGGGCGGGCAGTGACACCCATGTATCCGAATAAGGCAACCCATTTTGGGCATGGCTGTCTCAAAAGTCCCGTTGCGTCACATTAAGACTGGTGAACTGCTGATTGGCTGAAGGGGAAAAATTATCATTGGCTGAAGGGGTTGTCAGTCAACGATATTACTCCCGCCCAACTCCAGCACAGCCAATATTGCAGAAAGGCGGATCAGGCCAGACTCACTCCTGAAATCAAATGGAAATGAGATTTCCGGTGGGAGGGTTTACCAGGCTACTCTTTACCCACTCAGCTACTTCAAAGAATTTTTTTTTTTTTTTTTTTTCATTGCAATTTACTACAAGGACAGTAAAGTCCTCTTCAGTGGCGTGCACAGACATTTTAAGGGGCAGGTGCTCAAGTAAAAAAAAATGGAACCTTGCGCGGCACGCGGAACCGCCGGCTGCCCTAGTAGTGTGAGATTTATAGAAGAAAATTTAAATGGGGAATTGTTAGAAGCTTTTAATCCAGAATTGATCGATGTCACCATGGGCTACATACTGTAAACTATTAAAAAAAATTCTATTGGTCAAGAGGGCAAAGGGCAGGTGCTCTAGCACCACCTAGAGTCTATCTGTGCACGTCCCTGGTCATCTTTATTTTTTACAGGTGATTGTTTGGTAGTTAGGCCTATTACTGAGAAAACAACAGGCTGTGCTGTGGTTTTACTGGGAGTGTAAGCGCTTACATTAAATCATTTTGAAGTTTTCATAATCCCCTGTCTTTTCTCTGTGTTTCTCGATCAGGAACTGGGGAGAAGGCACCGGTGTCCAGTCTCTTTGAACAGAATACCCCAGTCAGTATGTTTGAGCAGAAGACCCCAGTCAATATGTTCGAGCAGAAGACCCCAGTCAATATGTTCGAGCAGAAGCCCCCAGTCAATATGTTCGAGCAGAAGCCCCCAGTCAATATGTTCGAGCAGAAGCCCCCAGTCAATATGTTTGAACAGAAGACCCCAGTCAGTATGTTTGAGCAGAAGACCCCAGTCAATATGTTTGACCAGAAGACACCAGTCTGTAACTTTGACCAGCAGCCACAAATCAAGGTGGTCTATTACAGATCTCTGTATCCCTTTGACGCTCGCAGCCACGACGAGATCAGTATCGCCCCCGGAGATATAGTCATGGTACGTAATGTCACACTATATCCTTCTTGAAGGGGTACTTAACCACCAAAAAAATTTTTTCCCTCCATAATTTACTCACCCCATGATGGCTTGAATACAAGGAGAATTTTTTTACCTGCCAGTTGTGTGGCAGTCAGACACTACCTGCACACATACTGTAGATGCATTCATGCATGCATACATACATGCATACATACATACATTACATAGTACATAACATACAATACATACAATACAAATGGACATTTTCTGGTTTCATGTTTGGGTGTCTGTAGGTATGTGTCTAGTTACATGTCTCTGTGTGTGCACGTGCATATATCTGTTTCAGTGGTATGTCCTCTGTATATATGGTGTGTGTGTGTGTACGTACGTGTGTGTGTGTGTGTGTGTGTGTGTGTGTGTGTGTGTGTGTGTGTGTGTGTGTGTGTGTGTGTGTGTGTGTGTGTGTGTGTGTGTGTGTGTGTGTGTGTGTGTGTGTGTGTGTGTGTGTGTGTGTCTATTAACTGTCTCCTCTCTCCTCTGCCGTCCTAACTGAAGGTAAAGGGCGAGTGGGTAAGTTCTAGCACCGCCCACTGTGCTGCCTCCACCATTCAACACGCCACACTCATCTCAGTCCCCACTGTCATTGGTTCATCTCATGCCATATCCATGGCTCTCTGCCAGTGGCTGCATGTCACATTTGATTGGTGTTATGCTATTCTTGTTTATGTTTTTGCAATACGTTTCATTGTTTATGTTTAAATGAGCGTGAAGCAGGACATTGCGGACTGACTGACCATTGAATAAATAAAAGTATAATAATAATAATAGTAATAGTATAGTGACATGATTAACTAGATATTTTTCTAAAATACAAGCTTGTGCTGGACTTATTACTGTATTAGTATTACTATATTACTGTTATAGTCATTCAGTTAAGTGATCATTGACAGAGTGCAGATGTTTGGTATGACCTGAGGAAGGGTCACATTTTTGATTGGAATGATTTGGAACTTGGAAATAGACAAACTGTGTGCCGAAGCCTTGAATTATTTTGACTCATGATGACTGCTCAGTTATTAGTTAAATATATCTTATCCGTCTGGGTTTGGTAGTAACATTTTGGTCAGATTGGGATGACAAATTATTCAGACAGCTGTCTGACATAATGTGTTGTCCTGCTGTTAGGACTACTCTTCTAAGTAGGGCTGGGCGATTTTTTGAAAGTGAAAATATGCGACACGTGTGCTTTTAGATCTGCTATTTTCCCTAATTTTGCTTCTTGATTTCTCGAAGATTAAAGGGATATTTTGCTTTCGAACATAGTTCATAGTAGTTTTTTTTTTTTGCCCAGCCCTACTTCCAAGATGGGCTTCCTGTTTCCTGTCATCTTTGTTGTGTTTGTTATATCGTCATGCTTTCCCACCATGGAGTTGCCAGTTTAAGAAAGCTGAATATATTTTTGTTTGTTAGAGCATATCTCAGCAATTAACCAATTAGATACAGAATTCTACGACATGGGTATGTGTTAAACCTGGTGCTCTGTCCTGATAGGTGGACGAATCTCAAACGGGAGAACCCGGTTGGCTGGGAGGAGAGTTGAGAGGGAGAACCGGCTGGTTTCCAGCCAATTATGCAGAGCGGATCCCCGACAGTGAAGCACCAATCAGCCTGCGCAACTCTGCCACAGACACGCCCACCCCAGCCCAGCAACAGCCAATGTCGACGCCTCCCCCAGCCCCTGGGCACCCTTCCACTACCTCCTCAGCCAATAGCAACTGGGCAGACTTCAGCACCACGTGAGTAACGTTTTTCTAATCATGTAGACCAGGGGTCTTCAACAGGGGGTCTGGGACCCCCTAGGGGGTCCTCAGAGTTACTACAGAGGGGGCTGCCAAATCTTTGTGTGATGGGATTCTTTTTTACATTAACCACTTGAAACCTAGCATCCCTATTCTGAGGGGAACATAAGCCGAAAATGGTAGATCTGCAAGCTCACAACGCCTCGCATTGCAAGGCGTTGTGAACTTGTAGATTGGCTATTTTCAGCAAAGATGTTTTTTTTTTGTGGGGGCGGGGGGGGGGGGGGGGGGTTTATCGCACAATGATAGTGTTGTCAAACAAGTCAACACAGCTTTATACGATATGTATTAGGGGGTCCCTGCTTCATCTCCCTCTCAGCTAAGGGGTCCTTGGCTTGAAACACATTGAAGACCCCTAATGTAGAGGTTATAGTAGATTTTAATGATAAGATTTGTATATTATGCGGTGTAATATTATACGTTTTTTCTTTTCCTTATGCCATGTACCCATGGTACCTGATGGAAAAATGTGCAAAAATATCATAAAGTTTCGGTTGTGTGGCGTGTGCATAAATTTATGTATCCAGTTGGCCCTCTTCTACGGCTAGCCAATCGGAGAGTGAGGGGTGGGACGCCTGGCCGACCTCTTCTACCACTCAGAACCCTTCGCTCAGTGTTCCCTCAGCGCAGCTACGGCAACGGTCTGCCTTCACACCCGCTACTATGACAACAGGCTCCTCTCCTTCTCCTGTACTAGGACAGGTAACACACACACACACACACACACACACACACACACACACACACACACACACACACACACAGTAGCTGTCTCTTAGAATTCAAAAACGACTGTAATACCTGAGGTTCCTTAAATCAGGAGTTCCCAAACCTTTTAGCTCGAGACCCCAAATAAAATAATTTACAAACTTAAAAATAAAGTACATTATAATTGTCCTATTTCAGAAATAGTGAAAATGCCAGATCTACAAGCTCACAATGCGTTGCATAGCGTCTAGCTTGTGGATCTGCTAATTTCAGTACTTTTGAAAAGGTTAGAAAATGTATGGACTCACAACCCATAATAATGGTTGCGTGGTCCAAAAATGGGTCCTGCATCAAATAGACTGAAACTTTGACTTTGACTGAAACTTAAGTCTGAAACTGAAACTAAAGTCAAACTTTAGTTTAACGTGCATTAGACATCGAAAAGAACAACTTTTCATTGCCTAATCAAAGCCCAAACTGACATACAGTAGGTGAAATAATGATAATTATGCATTTAATGACAGAAATGTGAGAATAAAGAAGCTTAAGTTCCAAATTCATAACATGCGCAGAAAGCATTTTGCTTTATTTGTACATTCTCTATTTTCACTCTTTCTTTCTCTGTGTATCTTTATCTTCCCCTCTGTCTGTCGCTCTCTCTCCGCCTCTCTCTCTCTCTCAGGGAGAGAAGGTAGAAGGTCTTCAGGCTCAGGCTTTGTATCCCTGGAGAGCCAAGAAGGACAACCACCTCAACTTCAACAAGAATGAGGTATGCTGTACCGTACATGAATTGATCTGTGGGTTTACCCGTCTCTCTGTGTATGCGGGCGAATATACCAGATGATAACAACGCATTATTGTTCTTGTAGATAATTACCGTGCTGGAACAGCAGGATATGTGGTGGCTAGGTGAACTTCAGACTGGACAGAGAGGCTGGTTCCCTAAGAGCTACGTGAAGCTCATCTCTGCCTCAAGTACTGTCCCCCCCACCACCACCACCCCCACGCCACGTAGCAAGAACACCAGGTGAGCTCAAACAGCAGCGCAGGACTTCATTGACCATTTAAAGTGTTGTCTAGTAGTAGTCGATAAGATTTACTCCTAATTAATACAACTCTTTTTTTTGTGCTGCAACCATGCAGTTAGAATACCTTAGTTAGAATTTTAGGTCTGACATTACATTTGAGTGTAGCAGCTTATCACGCATGATGCGCTTGTTAATCTGTATATCAACTCTATTAAAAAATTCTCTCTTTGATTTATGGAAAGAACTTGGATAAAACACTAATATCCAAATTAAGAAATTATTTTTAATTGACTTTTTTTTGTCTTGCCAGTGAGTCTGGAGCTTCAGAAAGCCCTCCCAGCGGGAAACGCCCTTCACCCTCCCCCACCAAACCCTCTGAGTCTGGAGAAGGTGACACCCACACACATGTGCATACTGTACACACACACACACACACACACACACACACACACACACACACACACACACACACACACACACACACACACACACACACACACACACAGTAGGTGAATGTAATTGACTTCCCTGTGTGTCTGCACAGAATACTTAGCCATGTACACCTACGAGAGCAGCGAGCAGGGAGACCTCAGCTTCCAACAGGGGGACGTCGTCATGGTGACCAGGAAGGAAGGGGACTGGTGGACGGGCGTGGTCGGGGGCAAGACCGGCGTCTTCCCGTCGAATTACGTCAAACCACGAGACTCTGCGTCTGAGGTGAGAGGACACATCTAGGAGCAGGACGGGCTTGTACAGTTCAGCCAGAGTTGAAGCAGAAGAGATTAGGTACAGCAGTGGTTCTCAACCTTTTTCATGTCAAGGACCCCCAAATTGACACTTATTAGCCTGCGGACCCCCATTTGAAAAGATATGCTAAGGACCCCCATAAGAGAAGATTTTTACAGCTCAGCGGTGATTCTCAACCATTTGAATTTCAAGGACCCCCAGTTTGACATGCATTAGGCTACGGACCTCCATTTAATGGCATTTCTATCTCTGGGACCCAAATTTATATTGTAAAATCAATGTTAACTTAACTCAGAGTGACCAAATAGACCCGGATAGGGGTAGAATTTAGAGTTAGATTTTATGTTGGGACATAAACCCTGGTTTATATCTCTCTTCTACCAAAACCCCACATTGTGGGTATGCAAATGCAAATTTTGTATGTTTTAAGCTCTAAGTATTGACACTGCATTTTCAAGTTTTGGCAGACAGTCTCTAATATAGCCTTGCAAGTCTTCCTTGAATCACAGACTAGTGTCCATATTTGGTAACTGTGAATAAAGCAATAACTTACGGCAGGCCATGGTATATATATTGTCATTATATCACAGCTAAGGGTTTTTTCCAGCTAAGGGGGTTGTGGGAACAATTCCCCTTAGCTGTGATATTTCCCCAGGACTATTTTGTGTTATCCTTTTAGCCCAAATGTGTGTCTGTACCAATCTAATAAAGTATTCAATCTGTCAATATAATGGCAATATGGCCTGGCAGTTATTGCTAATGATTTGGAATGCGGCATTTGTTTAGTACAGCTAACAACTTGTTGTTTTGGTCACATTCTACAAGATTTGTACACAACCTTTCTCATTTTATGCCTCTCTCTCTCTAGTGTTTGGGACCAGCAGGGAAGACTGGCAGTCTGGGGAAGAAACCAGGTATGTCGTCAGTCGCGCTTGGCATGATTAACTACAGTTAACTACCACCACACAAACAAACTCTTTTTCCAACTCTAAAGGTCTCTAAAGTTGTTTGATTTTTCTGCTCAAAACGATATATGGTTTTGATATCTACTCAGTCTTGATCAGAAAGTAATCCTAGCTGGCAATGGTTTGTCATCTACCAATCGGAGACAAGAATATTAGTCAGGTGACTCCTTAGCATCCTGAAATGTCGGCGGACAATGTGACAAAAGTGAGAATCATAAACCTCTGGCAAACATAAGCATTACATTTACATTACTGTCAGTGATAAATATCACCAGTACTTTGAATTAACTTCACTTATTAAATTGTGTCAGTGTGGGTTTTAATTTGACGTGTACAACTGGAAGTTTTATTTGTGTTTGCGGTGTGTTCTCCAATAGCCAAATTCCAATACTCCAACTTCCACACTCGTGCACTGCATCTAAATGCACTTCAGTATCTCTTCCAGTTTAATCAAGTTGGACACTTTCACGGTCCGTCCAATAACAAAACGGATAGCCAGTCAACACTTCAGACGGGTTGACAAGAAACAGGCTGATGTTAACACTTGATGTATTGTACACTCGCTGCTTGTCGCTACGAGCGGCTTGGGAAGTCTCCTCTCTACTGACTCTCAGCTCGTCCAAAAGCAAAGTAACATTTGGGACGCTAATGATATCCGGGTCACACTGGAGGACGGAGGACGGAGTGCGATGTGAGCAGAAATTAAGGCATTGGAATTTGGCTTATGACACTTATTTGGAGAAGTCTGGCTCCGACAGCAACACACACAACGCCCACGAACCCTGCCTCATTTCGTTCGCTCCACTTGAAAATAGTTTGAGTCTTGTCACGGGGTCACCTTGCTGAAGATAAGTATGCCGAGAAATTTGAGACAGAGTTCTGGACAAAAGTCAGTTAATATTGCGTTTCCTCTTTCAATCTATTTCTCGCACGATTTCGCTTGACTTTTGTTCAGAATGGCCAGAAAACGGCACACGAATCCTGTTTGGAACTGCATCGCTTTTGAGGCGAATTACCAAGGAAAGACAGCAAGATTACCAGACAGCCCATAGGCAAGCAATACATAGCACTACCAAACAAAGGCTACTAACATTTACTGCGCTACTTTGCAATACCAGTATGATGATGACCAACCTCTCAACCTCTCATTGGTTCTGTCTCTCTCAACCAGAGATAGCCCAGGTGATCGCCCCCTATAGCGCTACAGGAGCAGAGCAGCTGACATTGGCTCCAGGACAGCTCATTCTCATCAGGAAAAAAAACCCTGGGGGTTGGTGGGAAGGGGAACTCCAGGTAAACTTGCATACATACTTGATGATTGATGCATGAATATGACTGAACGTGAAATTTGTATGAATAAGTCATGTAGTATTGACCATAACTTGACTCACTGTCGTATTGTGATTAACACAGGCCCGAGGGAAAAAGCGTCAGATAGGCTGGTTTCCTGCCAATTATGTCAAACTGCTGAGCCCCAGCACCAGCAAGACCACACCCACTGAGCCCACTCCGCCTAAACTGGCCCCTCCTAACACAGGTATACACACCAGATACTCCTTACTCACTTTTAGTTAAAAACAATTTAAAAATTACTTTAATGACCCAGCCCAGCAAATGGGGAGCAGTTGGGGGATAAGTGTTTTACTCAGAGACATTACAGCCGGAGGAGCCGGTGATCAAACCGGAGACCTTACGGTTCTTAGACGGCCGCTCTACCTCCTGAACCACATGCTGCCACAGCCACTTGGCCTGGGCATTGGGCAAATATCAAATTCTATGGGGGGGAAAGAAAAATCAATATTGAGATGTATATTTCCACTGTATCCCTCAACCGTGTCAAGGACAATGACTCAGCAAAAACAACATCTCTCCATTGCTTTCTCTTTAACCTGTGCTATTCAGAAGCCTAATTTCAGTATCTAGGTTTACTGCTGAGTTGTTTGATTCAGGGAATTTACTGATGTCTGACCTATGAATATAGCAGTTTTGATTCTTATTGACCAGCTCTAAAGCACATACACTATAAAAGTATTAATTTATCTTAGAGTTGTACAAATGGAACGCATGGATCCTTACGGGTCAGCTTATACTGTGTAACTCTCTACATTTATCATTGTAGCGCTGTGTCAGGTGATCGGCATGTACGACTACGTGGCACAGAACGACGACGAGCTGGCCTTCCTGAAGGGTCAGGTGATCACGGTGCTCAGTAAGGACGACTGTGATTGGTGGAAAGGAGAGCTCAACGGACGCGAGGGGCTGTTCCCTAGCAACTACGTCAAATTGACCACGGATACTGACCCGAGCACGCAGTGTGAGTACCGCGCACATAAGACACCATCCAGCCCCAGCACGTCACTCAATACATGGATGTTAAAACACGTCATGACACACACACATGCATCAGGAGCACACACCAGCACCAGCACTGTCTCATACAAACACGCACACACGCTCCCCAGAGCCAGGTGTGGAGATGCTGTCCCTCTCCTAACCTTTGCCCTTTGGTTGTTTTGACCTAACAACCTTCACCCTAACACCCCTACGGGCCTCTTTGACACCCTCCCGATCACATGCCACATCTGCGTGGTGTGTTGTGTGCGTGCATGTGTGTTGTGTATGTACATGCAAATGTTTTTTGTGTGTGTGTGTGCGAATGTGTGTGAATGTATGTATGTATGTATGTGTGCGTGTGCGCCCCACTCTCCCTGCATGTGTTCCTTTCAGCATGATCCACCATAGACTAGAGTTTCTAGAGTGGACTCTATTGGACAGTTTTACTGTTGATGCTGTACAGAGACTTTCTTATTGAAGTTTTTCAAATTGATTAGAAATGTAATGGGTTTTTTAATACACAGTATGAGTCAAAACATCGGTAATCTGTGGGCTAGGACTCTCCATGATCGGGATCGGCATCAGACCAAAACATCTGGCATTTATTTTTGGGTCCGATGCTAGCCGTTTGTCTCCAAAGTTATAAGGGAACGTTGCTTTCTTTTACCCTGATCCGGTCGTTGTATTGTAAGGAGGATTACTGTGAAGTTCTGACATAAAACTAATCAGTGTGTTCAGTGATCTTGAGAACTCACTCTCTAGGCACTGACAAAACACTGGCAGCTTATGTAAAGAACCACACTTCATTAAGGCTGGAGGCATTTTGCCAGAAGCTAGAGAGGGTGGGCTCTCAAGAGACACAATTCATTGGGAAGTGTAATGTCTGACTTTGATACAGTACATCCTCCTCACTATACAATGATACGAGTCTGGTTACAAATTGGCCAAGTTGCCTTTTGACATTTCTTGACAGTGAGTGAATTGTCAGCGAGGACAGATGGCTGTGTAAAGCCTGATTTCTATTTTGTCCTACGGTGGTGTCACATGCCCAAATGAGCTCACCTCGCCGAGCTTGTAGATCGGCTATTTCTGGCATGACATAATCATACTACGGAGTATAAATTAAGCATACAAATCAATATGTCATATCATATCATGAGAAGATATTTAAATGGGTTTTGATTAAATTGTCAATTATCACATAATTACACTTTGGTAGAGGTTTGGTTGTGAAGGTGACCTTGCCATGATGTAACTCCAAATATTGGTAAGATATCTTCGATAATTCATAACCCCTATTCCCTATTGTTAATTGTTGACTTTCATTGCTGGGTGAGACTGGTCAAAGTCACTCTTATCCTGATGTCACTCCCACTACCCCTGGGTCACCAGTTATGTTTTGTATTGGAATTCCCATAGACAAATCTTACATCGCGTCATATAAGAACTATGTGACAAAAATAAACAAATCACCCCTGTGATTTTGTCAGGTATGTGACTGTGTCGTTTATGATAGACAACGTCTGTGTTTGGAGAAAAAAAAAAGTTCTTACTCTTTGGATAAATTAGTACTTTTTCACTATCAGTTGATGCTTCATATCCATGTGAGTAAAATTTCCAGGGTGATTTGTTTATTTTTGGAACGCAGTTCTTATATGACGCAATCTAAGATTTGTGTGAATTCCAATACAAAAAATAATAGTGACCCAGGGGGAAGGCACCCTCTAGCGGCAGTGATGTCAGACTTCTGTGCTCAATATTGTGTACAATATTGCAAAGCCCGACAACTGTTTATTTTACTATTTGATTAGGAAAAATCCGGACCGGATCTGGGTCTGGATCTTCATATAGTAAAATCAACAAGAAGTTAACATCTTTATTTAAAAAGTAATAATAAAAATGCGGAGTCTGGTTTTGTAATCAAGTTCAAGTTTATTATGTCCCAAACTGGGCAATTTATGTTACAGCAGATAGTAAGAAACTCCAAACACAGTAAACATACATACACAAGACCCACATAGACATAGACATAATCACAAGATCCAGATAATAATAGCTACTCATAGCTACCTCCTCCTGCTGCTATTATTGATGGCACGAAGGAAGTAGGTACAATGGGAGAATTTGTACCTATTGTTTTTAGCTGCAGGGGTCTTTAACCTTTGGCCGGAAGGCAAGAATTCATATTCAGGATTTAGGGGGTGAGAGCTGTCTGCCCTAATAGAAGATGCTTTCTTAAGCACCTGCTGGTCATATATATGACTCAGACAGCTAAATTGTACCCCCACAATCTTGCTAGCCCCCCTCATGTAATGTTATACATCGTCAGAATCCACTTCGTTTATGCACTAAAAGATTGACTTTGAGACCTGTTTCACCTTGCAATGTAAGTCAATTGGGAGGTTATTTTGGTTGTCTGGAGTAAGTACTGAAGATATCTCACCGATATTTGGAGTCGCATCATGGGAAGGTAACTACACAACCCAAACCTCTGGCAAAGTGTAATTTTTGCTTTACGTGGGACATTCTGGGGCTACAAACAGAAGCTGTGTCCAGTGAAAGTCAACCTGACAGCAACTTGTTGTCCTCTCTAGACCCTCTAGTTCTATGCTAGAGTAGACCACACCTCCACACTTCCTGCCTTGCTGCACGCTCCGCCCACCTAGCACCCAATTTGTTGTTGTTGTTGTTTTGTTTAGTTGTTTTTGTTGATGTTGTTGTTGTCGTCCTCTCTCTAGGATCATATCATTACCCAGAACCCCCCTCTCCTCAAAGCCCTCAAAGAGACCCACTAGGCCACGCCCACTAGGCCACTCAACCAATGGGACAGCAGCAAGAGGTCACATGACCAGGAAATGGCGACTCTCCACCAATAGAAGCCAGAGAGACAGACAGACTGTAATGTTAAAAGCCCAATGTTGGCCAAACTCTGTCTATGCATGGCTTAGACTGGACATGGCCAAACTCGTGTTTATTTAAGGCTCTGGCTCCAAACCTGCAACAGGAGGGAGAGCAATAGAGTCACTGCTCCTCTCATCATCCTCCTCTCTCCTCTTCTCCTCTCTACCCCTGGCCTCTCTTCTCCTCTCCTGGCCTCTCTCCTCTTTATTTCCCGTCTCGTGTTTCCTCCTCTCTCCCCTCCCTCTCATCGTCTATCACTGTTTGAACAATTTGGAAGGTCAGCTCCTTCCACATTTTAGATGAGGAAGGAAAAGCAGGGTGCAGAGGAGTGGAGGAGATTGACGCAGAGCAAAAGAGGAGAAGGGACTAATTGTCCTCCTTTCTCACAGATTGGACTGATTTAACATGCAGTTGCTTGACTGGAAACACATTGACTGTATACCTACAGACACACGTTGATACACAAACTCTCTCTAACATTGCAAACACACACACACACACACACACACACACACGCACACAGCCAGCCCTATCCTAGCGTGGTAAAAGTGGATAGTGGGTCATTTTGTGGCTTTCTGGGAGATCCTGTCATAGAATCAGTAGCTTAGCCCCACCCCCCACCCCCTCTCTCTCTAACCCCCGCTCCCATTGGTTCAGCAGCTTCATTCACCATGTCAGTCAAAGACGCTGGCTCCATCTCATCCCCTCACTAACCCCTTACCCCCCCTCCCACAGCTTCACAGAAAGACCCACTATCTGCTGGAGGACAAGTCTCAATGTTGAAGTCTTTTTTTTTATTCCCTCCTCCACTCTCTCCTCTGTGCCTCCCCTCACAATCTGCTGGAGGGCAAATCTCAATGCCAAAGACTGCTCTGCTCTACTCCATTCTATTCTTCTCTTGTCCTGTCCTCGCTCCTCATATATCTCTATCCGTTTCTTCACCTCCCTACTCTCCTGTCCTCTGCCTTCACAAAATGGCTGTGGAGGAGACGGGAGCGGAGCTCTAGGGGAGACGAGGAGGAGAGGGGAAACGTCAAGGAGAGAGGAGAGGAAGTAAGGCAGTATTGAGATGTGTCCCGCAGCAGCTATACGGGCTGAGTTTCAGTCCAGAGTGCTGTTCCCTTCGATGTTTCCCTGCAGAGCACTGGTGCTGCCGTGACAATGAAGGGAGCAGGTCTATCGTTGCTGTCAGTCAGAAACCTTGTATCTCCATGTTTTAATTTTTTTTTTTTTTTTTTTTTACAACTTTATTTTACAGTTACATACACGTATATACACGTACAAATGTATAGCATTATGTTTTACCTTTCTATGTTTGTTTTAGTTTTTTTTTGTAAATTAATGCCCTACTTCTTCATACTACATTGTCACGCCAAAATAACAGAACTACAAGCTCAAAACGCGCCGCATCGCGCCACGCTTTGAGCTTGTAGTTCTGCTATTTTTTTGCTATTTTGGAATTTCCTGAAAAGTAAATGGTTTTGGACATATGAGGTTTCCGCCCGACAGCAACGATATGGAATGTGACTCAGTCTGAGGCTCAGGACGAAAATATTTAAAGCCAATGCTACAAGTGCTTAGCATACCAGCTAACCAAATGCCACGCTCACACACAGACACTAAACACATGAAAAAATATATACATGGTACAGAGTTTGGAAAATGCACGTGACTTTTAACAGTGTGAAGGGATCACATACCCAGACGTACACGCAACCACACATATCTCTTCACACAATGTTTTTTATCCATAGTAGTTAATTATTCGGGATTATGTATTAACTTTAAATGAACCGTTTTATGCTCCGTTGTTGTTATTTTTGTTTACATGTTTTATTGTTTTGTCTGTTGCTATGACGATGAGATGCTGTCACTGTGTTGGGGGTCAGGGTGAAAGAGGCCGAGGACGGGTCAATGACGTTTCACAGACACAGACTTGGTACTATAAAGCCGGTGCAGAACGATGTGCCTTCATCCCCAACTCATCTGGTTTCTACTCAAACGTATTATTCTAAGTACCGCTGACCGCTGTGAGTTGGCCGTTTTATAAACTGACAAAACTTGTTATGTAAGCTTTTTACAGTTCCTGACCATGCACCGCTGAAAATAACTGAAACATCTCAACATAATATATATATTATATATATATATTTGTGCTACTTTTGCTAATTTGCACCCAGTCATTCTGGCCGCCCGGGTGTTCATCATTATGAAATGTTAGAAGCTAAGGCAGATAGTTAAACCAGTGTCTTTCGCATGTTTGCAAATTCATAAATGATTCTCAATCTTGAAAAAAGAAAAGCTGGAATTTAGTAAACTATGGAGCACAAGAACATTTTTTTACACCATGGGATGTCCATAAGTATTAATGAATCCCTCCTCACATCAGCTTTTGCCATAAATAAATATGCTGCTGCGTTTAGTTAGTCGCGTGTACACCTGCTGTGAAGTGACTGATCACAGCTGTAGTTGCATTAAATCACTTGTTTTGTAAATTCAT
Source organism: Gymnoscopelus braueri (assembly GCF_963280865.1). NCBI lineage: Eukaryota > Metazoa > Chordata > Actinopteri > Myctophiformes > Myctophidae > Gymnoscopelus > Gymnoscopelus braueri. The sequence goes on from NC_137619.1 coordinate 33,554,686, forward strand.
CAGTTGAGGTGATTTCCAACAGTTACCCCTCACAAGTGAACATGTTAGACGTTTTTGGTAATTTTTTGCTTAAAAATGTATTCATTTAATAATGCTGCTATTGAATTATAAATTATACATGGCAATATAATGAGTTTATTTTTTTATTTTTCCAAAAGCAATTTTTTTCCCAATACTTAGTGTACATTCACAACGGATGCAATGTGATTTTCTTGTCTGTGAAGCGATTTGATATTATACGATATTATACTACTAAGTCGATGTAAAGGCGCGATATTGATCTACACCCTAAGCAATGTGAAGAGCAATACACATATGTTGAACATAATATAATCAACAATTGCAACCAATTGCAACATTTCGCTGAAGCAAATAAAGCAACATCCAATGCAGGACCTAGTTGGAAATGTACATACTTCTGTGTGTGCATTTCCAGAGATCTATGGTGCAACACTTGTGAATGGACTAGAGAGAGAGAATTGTCTGTCTCTGTTAAGCACATTGTGCTCTCTCCTTTTTTCCCCTCTTTTTAAAGAAAATTCTTATTGATTTAAATAAATAATCCACAGACAACATAAGACATAGACAATAGACATACCCCTAAGAAAAGTAAGGGGGGGGGGGGGGTCCTCCTGTTCCACAGTCCGTAGCCAGCCACACTAGACTGGCGTGACCAAATTCACAATATGTCAGTTGAATATAGTGACCCGGGCCCATGATTAAAGCAGCATGATCATTTTTATCATTACCGTTCTTTATACTGTAATTGCACCAAAATGCTCCATTAGCGAGGTACATGCCAAACTGTGACTTGTGAATTGTTATGCTCTTGCTTGAAAGTAAACAAAAGACTTTGATCTACAGTATATGGTTTAGAACTCATGAAAAAGAAAACAAAGAAAGGACAAGACAGTGAGACAATTGCAACATTCATAATTCATAATCATCAGTACATAAAAACATCAAGACACTGACATGGTATAGATCTAGGGATAAAAATATGTAGACTCTTATTACGGCCAAAGTGTTATCACAGTCTGACTACTTGAATTTTCGCTTTGCGGTTGCCATTTTCTGTCTCTCCTTGTAAGTGTTTAATGCTAAGGTTTGCCAACATGAACCCTGGCGTCCCTATTTACTTTTTTTCAAAGGTTTTTATATTTAAAATGTTGTTTTTACAGTTTCTAAAATAATGAAAATAGCAGATCTACAAGCTCACATGCAAGCTTTTTGTTGAGCTACTTGTCGTTAATTCACGCACGGCAAGTTTATTTGTATTGCACATTTCAACAAGGCAATTCAAAGTGCTTTGCATAAAATGTGAAGCATTAAGACATCAATAAGACATTAATAATAAAATTAAGTAAAATTAAAACAAAGCTAAGACAAAATATCTCAATAAAAGGCAGCGGCCAACAGTCCTTTTTAAATCAAAGCTAAAAAAAATAGTTGTAGCAGACCTTCAGTTTTCTGGGAGTTTGTTCCAGATATTTGGTGCTTAAAAACTGAACGCTGCGTCTCCATGTGTAGTTTTGATTGAGGTCTGGATGGTTCATGATATAGCACAGCACAAGGTCATGTGTATATTGGCCCTAAAAACCATTCAATGCCTTATAAACCCACAGTAGTATTTTGAACGATAAAAAAAGACCCACGTATTAGCTGCACTTTTCTCACCTCCTTTAACCCATGAAGACCTGAGGCCAAATCTACAAATGCCTTCTAAATCGATAGTTCTCACACTTTCAATATTTTAAAAAAAAATGTTCAAAAATAGCAGATGTAGTAGCCATGTTATGTTCTTAACTCATTTCCTGCCAGAATTATTTCAGATTTTTTGCTGTAGACTGCCAGAGATTTTTCATTGAAAAAAAAAGTTCTCAGGAGCCGAAATACAGATTTTTTAAGTTTTAAGTTAACAAGAAAGTGGATAGGAGTTTAAATCTTAGATAAATCATATCTCCTTGGTCTTTGGGTCTAAAAACAAGAAAAAAATTTGAACGCAGATCTGCGTCTTTGGCAGCCAGGCGAGAAATTAAATAGAACGCAGATATGCGTCTTTGGCAGCCAATGTGTAGCCAACGCAAAAATCGCAACCGACACAGATGCTTTCCCGGTTTTAATGGGTTAAATGACCTGTTTTACCGACCATAAGCCAGAGTAAAGACGGACAGAAATCATGGACAGACAGGATAGCTGGACAAAGACACACAAAGACCAGTAGATGAATGTGTGCACTGACAGAGACTGGTACAGTTACAGATGGACAAAGCACCCATCCTTAGCAATATATGGTATGAGTTACCATGGTAATTTACACCCACGGTGTAGCTTTTCCAGACCCACCCTTGTATCTGTTCCCATAGCAACAGACTAGTTAAGTATTATTAGTGTTTGCCATATCAGATTTGTATTTCATTGTTGTTTTAGGTATTTTTTTGTTGTTGTTTTTTCTTTTCTTTTTTTTCCAGACGACAGTATTGTGATTTTAATGTTTACTTTTGAAAATACAAACAATGAATGGAATAATGAACTACGCAGCTTTTTATACAACAAGCAATAGAACTATTATTAACCTGCTTCAATCCCATTGGCTCCTCAGAGTATCAGTATTGAAGGTGAAGTTCTCTGATTGGGCAGTAAACATTGGCCAGTGGTTATTGAACTTTGGCTTGAGTCGAGAGACAAAAAGGGGGGTGCCGATAGTTGCACGTTTTAATGTCCTAAGATGAGAGAATATATTTGTAAAGTTGGTGTATTGGGCTAAGAGTTTTCTAACCGCTGGTCTAGCCGACTCCCAGTCAGCTAACTGCTGTTCTTGAGATTAGAACATGGAACCACCAAGACCACAGCCATACTGGACACCACTTGGGTTTATGATAAATATTATGTTGTAGCTCCCATTTGCTGCTATTTTGTTCATCTGAATACAGTTTTAATTTGTGGACGCATATTCATGCAAATGGAAGGGTCGCATTGCTGTCCAACCTTTACAGTAATATATACAGAAGAATGATTTTATGATGCAAGCGAGCTAGAAGATTGACATTAATGTAGCATATTTTACCGTTTTTAATATACATTCATAGACTCTAAGCATGGTCTATGGTATGGCTATGGTCTGGTCAGTTAAAACAATTATGTATGATCTATAGTCAAAACTAATGAATGATTATGGTAATTGATGCTTTACATGGTTATTAATTGCAAATCTAATGAATGGATGGATGAACAGCCAAGCCAAATGTAACAAGACTGCACTTGGTGTAAGAGTGAATGACTGACTGTGTGTGTATGTGTGTTTGAGTGAATGAACAAATGAATGAATGAATGACCAATATAGAGTGGACGGATGGATAGACAAAGGAACGTAACGGATTACTTGAATGAATGGGTGAAATGTACAGAATGTTAGACCACAATCGCTAGCTTTGATACAAAAAGATGTCCGGAGTTTTTATTGGTGGAAACTTTGATGGAGAAAATCTGATTGGTCGTAATGATTAAACACTCTGAGACAGACTGGAGTCTGCCAGCCTCGTTACTCAAAAGCATGTGCATCGCTCACAGACACATATATGGCACACATATACATGGGGATCATGCATTGCTCACCAGTGTTACAGTTTAAAACTTGTGAAATGGGACCTTCTGCATAATGAGTTCTTTTACTTTTGGTACTTTAAGTATATTTTGTTGCAAATACTTTTGTACTTTTACTCAAGTAAATTTTGAATAAGGAACTTGTACTTGCAACAGACTATTTCTACAATAGGGTATTCATACTTTTACTTAAGTAAAGAATGTGAGTACTTCTTCCATCGCTGTTGCTCGCACACACACACAATACATGGGTGCGTGCATCGCTCTGACACACTGGGATTATCATGTCTTTTTCAAATAGCCATTGTGTTTCAACCACACATCTGCAATGTCCCTGTGTCTTCCCTCCTCTACTACCCAGTTGTACTCTTATCTGTCACCCTTAATTCATACTCAATGCATGTATAGATTAATGACTCCTGGCCTCGGCAAAGGGTCATATACAGTATAATGCAGATGTATGTGCAGTCTCAGGCTCTTATGACACTAACACAGTAGATTATTGCTGGAATAACATACAGTACTGTAATAAACTACACATTCCTGATGAAGACCGTACATGCCATGCTGTGCTATGTTCACACATTAACATTCAGCAATGTCACAACCCCTTCCCAGTCACTGACGTCAGGTATGTATTAGTGTGGTATGTATTACAGCAGGTTTTGTGAATGTGACTATTGTTGACACCGGTTGGGAGGGGGAAAAAAGGTGTCTGTCTCTTCATGTCACACTGTCACAGTGCTCTGAGTCTAGAAACAACTCTATTTGTGTTATTACTGCCATTGTCTTAATAAATTATAATTGGGTTTTACTGGGAAAAAAATCCAGAAAAGAGAATTGTCTTATTAAATAATTACATGACGCCGGTAAGCAGATGCAACTGGGAGCCAAGAAGTGATGTAATTTAATGTGACCGTCAGTTATTGTAGTTACTGTGTCCTGACTCTTAATGGGGCAAGGAATGAGTTTCAAAACTGCTTTAATAATCATTTCCAACCGTTGTCGACACTGGTTATAAAAAGGAAAGACGATGATATTCGTGTACACCATCCAAATACCTTTTTTGATTGTATATTTTTTGCTTTTGACTTGATCTGACATAGTTTCTCAGAATATTGCATTGAATCTCCCTCCGGTCTATGGTTGTGTTACAGGGTGTGCTGACCTCCACCTGTTGGACATGCTGAGTCCCATGGAGAGGAAGAGACAGGGATACACGCATGAACTCATCGTTACCGAAGAGAACTATGTAAACGATTTGCAGCTGGTCACAGAGGTATTTACAATCATCAATGTAAGCCAGCAAACAGTGCTGATGACAGGGATATAAAACTTATGGAGAAAAAAAGCATAGCACCGTAACCACTTTGTTGACTGGGATCCCCCAGGGGTCTATACTTGGTCTCCTCCTTTTTTCCCTCTACGATCTCTTCAACACGAATGGCAAATCTACAATCTCACAACTCATTGCGTTGCGACGGGTTGTGAGCCAGTACATCTGCTATTTTCACCGAAGTTTTCCCTATTATTGTATTACTGTTAAGACACATGCGCATCTGTATCAGTCAGTCTGTATCATTATAGGCTACTCTGTACGAAATGGGAAATCAAGCATCTACCGCTCATCCAAAGGTGAATCCCCCCTTGGTCAAATGAGATAATAGTCTTCTAGGACAGCCATTCTCAACTGGTGGGCCTCAGAGCACCTTCCAGTGGGCCACGGAGGTGCTGCCCAAATAGCTGAATTAAAATATATAGATAGATTTCTTCATTGAGACATTAAAGTTTTTTACACATTTTGATCTTGCAGGCAAATTACTGGCGTGGCATAATCAAACGTTGCTTTTAACAAGCACAAATATGTGCCAATAAGCATTATTAACAAATTCACAACAGTGATTTGGAGGCCTGTCACACTTATTTGCACAGTGCTGGTCAGCACTGTGCAAGTGCACTATGGTCCCACTTCCCAATGCACTGGAAACTCATTAAAAAGCCTAAATTCAATCTATATGGACAACCCTCATGAGAAAAAAGGACTGAGAGCTTATACAAAGCCTTTTGAAAAGCAGATAATGCTCCTTTATTTGTTTTATATACATATTACATTTATTTGGGTATGTGGGCCCTTACCATCTTGACACATACTCAGGTGGGCCTTGCGTTACTAAGGGTTGAGGAACCTTGTTCTAGGATGTTGGAGGCATGGATACTCTGCTACATTCACCCACTTTCACAACAAAAATGTTCTTTGGGGTCAATTTGTACTGTACACCCAGAAACTAATGTTCTGCCAGGTACAAATACACATAGGCCATGCTTTAAGGTCTTTGCATGTGTTTGTGTGTAGATCTTTCAGAAACCTCTGTTGGAGTGCGAGTTGGTGACAGAGAAAGAAGTGGCGATGATTTTCGTCAACTGGAAGGAACTCATCATGTGCAACATCAAACTCCTCAAGTAAAGACACACACACACACACACACACACACACACACACACACACACACACACACACACACACACACACACACGGCTGTTTGAATTTGAACTGTAAATACACAGACCAAATTCACACCTTATGCACAGAGCAATAAACTATGCATCCAACTCAACAAGTACTGTAATTGGAGTTGCACAAATACAAACCTAATGCACAATGATAAGATATAAATGAGGTACACTTATAGAATTAAACAGCTGAATTGGGTTTGCAAATAAACCCGTACAGTATACATCCTCACAATGTCAAACTGCTAAAATATTTGAAATGACCGTTGCTGCAGGGCTTTGAGAGTCAGGAAGAAGATGTCAGGTGACCGGATGCCAGTGAAGATGATTGGGGACATCCTGACCAACCAGTTGCCTCACATGCAGCCCTACATCAGGTTATCTGTCAATAATTGTATTCATTTATCCTTAATTTTGCCCATTAACTATTATACTATTAGCTTTTCTATGGAAGCCACTCAATAAAAAGTAAAAGGCCTTGATTTTTTTCTCGCAATCACCCCTTTATACAGCCGAGATTTGAGGGTTTGTTTCTCTCCAGTTCCTAAAAAACACACAATTCTGAGATACAGTATCTGTAGCTTCTGAGAAGTCAATTGCAAGAAACAAAACTCAGAATGCTGAGGTATGAAGTCAGAAGAAAAAAAGCGCAATTTGGGCCTTTTTATTCAGTGACTGGAAAGGCCTTCCATGATGTAATAATCAATACTGAGTGTCTTCTGTTCAGGTTCTGTTCATGTCAGCTGAATGGAGCCACACTGATCCAGCAGAAAACGGATGACAACCCTGAATTTAAAGATTTCCTCAAGGTATACTGTAGATTGCATGCACTAAACATGCACTAACACAATGTATTATATGCCTTGGAGCTGGAGGACATCGGAAGGCATTTTCTTAAGTCCGTGTTTTGCAGCATAACATTTGAGTTAGCCTCAGAATGAAGTGATCGTGATGAGTCATGACGAGGGTTGCGATCCTTTGGGATTTTAACGATTCCGGTTCCTTAACGATTCCCTTTTAACGGTTCCCTTTAATGATTCCTATATACTGTACACCTCACTGGTTCTTAAAGTGAGGTACAGGGACCCTCTGTGTTACTTGAGGGGCTTCCAAATGGACCCTTAAAGGTCTGTAACTCCGAGAGCGTACAAATGGAACCAAATGGATCCTCACGGGTCCATTTGGTTTCATTTGTACGCTCTCAGAATTATGGTGGTCCTTGAAATTAAAACGTTTGAGAACCACTGGTATTGTAATAGTACAGCAGACGTGAAGTCCACATACCAGCCCTGACAGTGTGATAAAACCGGTTCTGGAAACGGTTCCTGGCTCCTCAATGTTGGATCTGGTTCCGGATCCCAAACCCTAGTCATGACATGTGTGTGCGTCTCTCTGTTTATCTGTCAGAGGTTGGCCATGGATCCCAGGTGTAAAGGAATGCCTCTCTCCAGCTTCCTGCTCAAACCCATGCAGAGAGTCACACGCTATCCTCTCATCATCAAGAACGTACGTGTATACCACATAAACAACCACCCTCCCAGTAAAGTGTGTTTATTATTTCATTCATGTCATGGAACTTCAATAGAATTGTGTAAATTTGTACGGTGTCAAAACAATGTTAAGTGGTCAGATGAATGGGTGGGCCGCCTGCATTTTCAGAGCCTGTGTTTATTTTAATGATCAATCAATCGATTGTGTTCCAGCTTGGATTTAATATACTTTAAAAAGTGCCTATTTATCACACTGAAAACTCATTTTTCAAGGTTTTAAAGAGAACATCCCATACCAAAGTCTTAGTGTTTTGCCAATTATTTGGAGGCCCGCTTGCAATAAACTCGCATGCCACGGGTTGAGAGACAGTGATCTATCATAATCTGCATAATGACATGCTTTCGTCTTTCATTGATTGTAGATCTTAGAGAACACTCCAGAACCTCATCCAGATCACAGCCACCTGAAGGCTGCTCTGGAGAAGGCTGAGGAGCTGTGCTCACAGGTACACTCATGCACGGACATGCATGCACACACACACACACACACACACACACACACACACACACACACACACACACACACACACACACAGAATGTGAGTACGTAAGTAAGAGAATGGTACTGATGGCTTAAATGTTCCCATCTCTATATCTGTCTCTGAAGGAACTGTTACTGTGTTCGCAGTTTTTTGGTGGATGCCATGTTGTCATTTTACCTGTGAAATCATATTTATTTTGTGAATTCCATCAAGCTAGTAGAAAACTAAAATCCCCAAATGCCCTGAAGTCATCACCGATATCATAAATCAGCGCCGTTGTTTTTCCAATTCCCACCTCTGTGGGTAAGGTAATGAGAGAGTGAGGCCTTTACTCAATTGTCTGGAAAAGAGCTGAATGCATTGATATTGATATTATTGAATTTTACTGATATGATATATTGTTACTGTGTGCGTGTGTGTTTCAAGGTCAACGAGGGTGTCAGGGAGAAGGAGAACTCGGATCGACTGGAGTGGCTTCAGGCTCACGTCCAGTGTGAGGGACTGTCGGAGGTAATACACACACACACACAGATTGAATACATGCCTGTTGAAAACGCAAACATGTGGCACTTCTGATGACCAGAATCACAGCATGTACTGAAGAATTCTTTAATCCCACAACGATTCCTTACTTACAGCGTTTTCTATCATTTGGATTGCTCTTTAATTTGTAGACTTTAATTTGTGTACCGTTTGTAGACTGGGTTTTCCAACATCTCTCCTTGTCTGTCTCTACAGCAATTGGTCTTCAACTCAGTCACCAACTGTCTGGGTCCCAGGAAGTTTCTCCACAGTGGGAAGTTGTTTAAAGCCAAGAGCAGCAAAGAGCTCTACGGCTTTCTGTTCAACGACTTCCTACTTCTAACACAGGTTGGTGTCATCATGGATTTTTGTATTTTATTTAGACTTATTGCTGCCCAAGTGGTCAGACCTGAGCGCAGTGGGGGAGCAGTTAGGTGTTAAGTGTCTCGCTCAGTGACACATTGCCAGGCCCAGGAATCAAACCAGACATTGTAGATGGATATCTAATGCAAAGAGTGCATGTTAAACATTATGTGATTCCTCTGGGAGACAGAGCTTCAGCTTTATTGTGAGCAAGCCAATGGCTACTGCATGTTGGGGGGGCTCATATTTTAATGCCAAGAGAAACAGTAAATTCTGATATGAGCATCTTAATGTAAGTGAAAAGACTTCAAATGAAATCCAAGGATATAGCTTAGCATACATATTTTATTTATGAATCCACCTCAAGGGCCATTACATGTCTATATCATCTCAATCTCTCTCTCTCTCTCTCTCTCTCTCTCTCTCTCTCTCTCTCTCTCTCTCTCAGGTGACAAAGCCTCTGGGTTTTTCTGGCTGTGATAAAGTCTTCTCCTCCAAAACACACCTACAGTATCGCATGTACAAGACGGTAAGTGAACACACACACTCGTTTCTTTCAGTCTTTCTGTAAATTACTTTATTACAAACCAGTTTAAAGCCCTTTCAACATAAAAATGAAATGGCTCCATACGAGGCCTGTAAGATATGACTACACAAGATCCATGTACTGTCTCGCCCCTTCCAGCCTATCTTCCTAAACGAGGTGTTGGTGAAGCTGCCTACAGACCCATCAGGAGATGAACCACTGTTCCACATCTCTCACATAGATAGAGTTTACACTATCCGAGCTGAGAGCATCAATGAACGGTAAAACATGACAAACACACACACACACACACACACACACACACACACACACACACACACACACACACACACAGGCATAGAACCCTCTGCTGACAGTATAACTTTATGGCGATAACTTGTGCATATGATTGACATGCATGTGCACATGTGCAGCATGAACAAGTACATCTCTTGCATGGAAACGCCATCCGTTTTATTACCGTTGTCCGAAATTACAATAAAGATGGTGGCACCTATATGTTTGTGTGAAAATTGGTGCTCCATCTGCTTATGTTAGCATTATTAACATTAACAACCACTCTGTATCCTACCTGAGTACCCGACACCTGGGTTGAAATCTCAGTAGACCACCTCCAGCCACTGCAGATGTGCTAGTTATATTGTATTCTACAACGTGCTCTACAATAAAGATTAGTTCAAATAACATTTTATCCATTAAAATACAATCCTTGGTTGTAGCTTTAAGCTCTTGTGTGTGTGTGTGTGTGCGTGTGCGTGTGTGTGTGTGTGTGTGTGTGTGTGTGTGTGTGTGTGTGTGTTGTGTGTGTAGAACGGCATGGGTCCAGAAGATTAAGGCAGCATCAGAACTCTTCATCGAGACGGAGAAGAAGAAGAGAGAGAAGGCCTACCTAGGTATCTCATCCATCCATCCCTCTCCCTCCCTCCCTGCATCTCTATCTCTACTAACTAAAATATTATAATAGCACTCGCAAATCTCTGCCAAGGAGAAGTAAAACGTGATTTTATTTCATTTTAAATGCATTTTTAAAGTAAACATCTAGAAAACATCTAGAACTCCTTTGCATTCCTAACTGTACTGAACAATTACTGCACTACATTTTAATGCCTATCCCTAATAAACAAATAAAGTAAAGTAAATGTCTAGAACAATTGTGGGGCATGCTGACTGGATAGTGTGTCGACCAGATAATCACAGCCTCTCCCGTTCTCTCTACTATCCTAAATAAATAAAGCAGTAAATCAACAATTTTTGTTCCTTCTGTTTCTCTCAGTTCGTTCTCAGAGGGCGACAGGTATTGGCAGACTGATGGTCAACATTGTGGAGGGAATTGAACTCAAACCCTGTCGTTCCCATGGTATGTACATACATACATACATACATACACACACACAGACATCTCTACTTAGTTACATGTGCCTCTTGTAATGTTGTTCTGGTGTCTTGAATCACAAAGCCTGTTTAGTATTACTGATGAAAGATAACTTAATAACTACTGAATTAAATGTGTGTTTCCAGGGAAGAGTAACCCATACTGTGAGGTGACCATGGGTTCCCAGTGCCATATCACTAAGACATTGCAGGTATTCATATTATCATCATTATTATTCTAACCCATTCTCCTTCTATGACTACAACATTTTTAACTCAAATCTTTGCTTCTGGGGGTCCCTGGAACAACATTTTTGAGATGGGGGTCCATGATCAAATACATATAATTTTGGGGGTCCTTGACATGAAGAATTTGAGAACCACTGTATAATATAGTAACATAAGTTTTTCAGAAAACTGTTAGGATTTAGGAGACATTTGTAGAATCAGCCTCAGGTCTTAATGGGTTACAGTAAACGATGATTTAGTATGTATAATGTTGATGTTGTTAATGTTCCTTCAGGACACATTGAATCCTAAGTGGAACTCCAACTGTCAGTTCTTCATAAAGGACTTGGAGCAGGACGTCCTCTGTGTTACTGTGTTCGAACGAGACCAGTTTTCACCTGACGGTCAGCACACACACACACACACACACACACACACACACACACACACACACACACACACACACACACACACACACACACACACACACACACACACACACACACACACACACACACACACACACACACACACACACTCTTAAGTCAGTCAGTCACTCTTACACCAAGTGCAGTCTTGTTACATTTGGCTTGGCTGGTCATCCATCCATTCATTAGATTCGCTATTAATGAGCATGTAAAGCATCAATTATACACACACACACACACACACAGGGGTTAAATGTATTTCATCTGTTCCATTTCAACTACAAACGTGAAATGAACACTCACTCTTATATCCTCCAGACTTCCTGGGCAGGACAGAGATCCGATTGGCTGAAATAAAGAAGGATCAGGGCTCTAAAGGACCCATCACGAAGCGGTTGCTCCTCCATGAGGTTCCTACAGGAGAGATCGTGGTCAGGCTCGATCTCCAGCTGTTTGAGGAGCCATGATGACAACCGGGACAATACCGGACTGGGCTGGACTGGATTGTACCGCTGCTTAAAGAAACTTAAGATTTAGACTCGACTTCTGGACTCAACTGGACTAGATTAGACTGGGCTGTATTTTGTTTTTGTTTATGTTCTAGTTCTGTTTATCTTTACAGGGTGTTTAAGAGTTGATCCTGATTTATATATGCTGAGGCATGTTGTGAGATTGTACATCAGCTATTTTCGGCACACAACACTGCTTGCAACAAAGTATAAATCAAGTCTTATTCTAGCTTTGGTCAGTTGAGGAGGGCATTGAGTATGTTAGACCAGATCAGTCTCTGTGATATTAATAATTTGCACTGAGCAATTTGATTCGATGCCAGCCAGCTCGTCCTACAACTGGGTTGAAATTGTAATGCCTCTTTAACCACTTAAGCCCCATATGGTTGAGTGGAGTCCCTCAGGGCTCTATACTAGTGTATTTTCTGTTATTTAAGCTTTCGCTGAAAATAGCAGTTCGATCTGCTATTTTCTGCGAAAGCCTTCCCTGCAATAAGGACGCTGGGGTTTAAGTGGTTAAAGAAGACAAGAATTTTGATTGGTTCGAAAGCTCCACAGTTTTGCTAACTAGCAAGTAACACCCCATGGAGAGGGAATGACCTAATCTTGTCCAGTCTGGCCTAAATTCTTCTTTATCCAGTAGTTTTTTTTTTTTTTTGTCCAGTACAGTATTCAATTCAGCTCAGTCCATCCCTTTCAGTTTTACTGTTTGGTTTTATCTGTGTTCTGTTCCTCTTCTGCATCTGACAGTCTTATCCCACTCTCATCTGTGTGTGTGCGTATGTGTGTGTGTGTGTGTGTGTGCAGAGATAGCAAGTTTTGCAAAAGAGTGAAAGAGGCGTGGGTACGTTAGTTAAGGTACAGTTTGATGTTCTTCTTTTTATTTTTTTCCCCTTTTTTAGTCTTAACCAAGTCTGATCACTAAGTCTTTTAAGTTTTAACTTGTCAATGAATCAGCCTTGAGGTACTGCAATTAAAGCCACCGTTGATATTTTGAATTTTAGTTTTAGTTGTCATAATATTGTGACAAGCACTCCTGTTGTTTCATTGAGTAGCCTAACATAAGCTAATAAGCTATTTATTTTTACATAATGTGACAATTGTGTCCGGTGAAGATAAATAGCTGACTACAATTCAAAATCTCTATCACTTTAACGGAATAATAATGGTGGTTATGACCATCACAATTATGCTGAGATATTAATGAAAGGGACCAGGTGTGAAGGTTTGAATTGAGGTACTGTACAGAAAGACTTATGGTACTGTACAGAAAGTCTTAAAAAGTGTTTGTTTCTAGTATTTTAAGGTGAATTCTGTCACATGACTGAACTACATTATTACAGTAGGTAGTTTGCTGCAAGGCAACTGCCGCTACGCGTACGACTTACTTCCCCATACTGTCTCTGTGTGGCAGCTCGGTGAAAGTAAATAATTATTTTATGTTCTATTAAAGCAGACGGTGATGTTGGAATCAGGGACCAGGGGAAAAAAAACAGGACAGACATTTACCAGTGACACTTGGTTGGTTAGTTAGCTAGAGTTTTACTGTAAGATATTTTAGTCACTTAGTTTGCCATTTAGTCAGTCGGTTATTTTAATTAGCTCTCTGGGTAAGCTGGGCCATTGAAATGGCATGGTTGCGTAACCTGCTGTGGTACCGATGGTGGATGACTGAAAAATATCAGTGACCACACACTGTCCAATCAACATTCTTCACGATTCAGCTGATCACAGTAGTTTGACCATCAAGGATTAATTGTATGTATGTGTGTGTGAGTAAGTGAGAGAGAGAGAGAGAGAGAGAGAGAGAGAGAATGAGTGTTTGTTTCCCCAAATCCAGCTACTGTCTGTAGAATCTGACAATGACAATGGATAATGATGTTTATGATGAAGAAAATGTCTTACTATCACCAACCCTCAACCCCCTACTGTATCTTTCTCCAGTATTCCAGTGCCCCTGCTATCTTCAGTCCTCACTGTACTAACTTAAACCCGTTGCAGTCTACCAGGTTGTGTATAATACTACTGCTATCTGAGAGTTAATATATGAACGCTAGGGGGCGATAGAGACAGCCTGTTGTTAATTATCACTGTAGATGATGTATGTTGTTGTCTTTCCATGTTGAGAATAAACTTCAGTTGGTTGGACCAAGACTGCAGCAATCTGTAACTCGGCTTTATATGGTCTCATATATTTGTGCATATTTCTTATGGCTTTTCATGGTGCTGCTTAAACGGATACTTTGATGCAAGATACTGTAGCAGCAAGCTAAACATTTTTAATAGGCTACTAGAAGAGACTTAGGTCACTGTTCTTGACTAAAAGAAGGTGTTTCATCCACTGACTGTATATAAACAGGTTCAACCTTAACACAAAGGTTTGTCTGAATAAAAACAACACAGGTTCTGCAGACTGGACAATGACAATACATTACTTTTCTTGATAAACAAAAACACAAAAGTGGATCATTTTGTAAGTGTTTTAGACCTAATCCCAAACAGCTGCTATACTATGTTTATCCCTGTTAGAGGAGGACGTGATCTAAAGATGGCAATGTAAGTCAGCCAGAACCTTTTTTTTGTTTTTTACAGTATGGACTGTGCTAACACAATACAATGCAACTAGAATCATAATACGTTATGTAGGCTACTGGGAAACAAATTATTAGATTAAAAAAAATAGTTAAAAGGGTAAGATAGATGACAGTATACTGAGTACAGGTAGGATACAACACACATCTCTTTAGCAGTGGGAGATGTGCAGAATAAGTATTAAGGGAGTATTATTGGACTGATTTACTCTTATCTTGTTTTTTTCTCCTCATGTTCCTGTGTTTCAGTCAAACTACTTTTGCTATGACACCTGAATTTCCCATTCTTGTCCAGACCAGAGCAGATTTCCATGGAACTTTCTGGAGACATGATTCACTTTTGGTGTGAAAAGGTTTAAGGTCGAGGTCAAAATCAAGGACAGATGGCGGGTTTCCATGACCTTGGAGGAGGCTGCACAAGAGATGATACATTTTTGGCTTTTTGGCTATATCTAGCTATTAATATATATATTTTTTTTCTTTCTTTTTTTTTACAGTTTTTGAAAATTATAAAATAGTGATGCCAGGGTTAATGTGGTTGAACGACAAACGTCCATGCTGAAACGGGTTCAATCCAATTATGAAGTCAGTCAGTCAGTTAGTATAGACAGACACACATGTTATGTCAGAGGTGGTACTATTTATTATTCGTTAGGAGCTCCGAACAAGTAAGCCTTTATTTTGTATTATTCTATCCTACAATCCTAGCTGGTTGGAAAAAGCTTTTTCTGTCATTAGGCTATTATGAATGATAACATCGACTCATTCATGCATGGTCCTCCTGTTTGCTGATGAGTGGGAATGACTGTCCGTTCTAACCCTTCTAGTTCTATGAAGCGCTTGCGGACACGCTCCTGTGTGTTTGTGTGAGAACACAGCTTTGTGTGAGGGGGGCGTTGCCTGTGTGTCATTCCACTGACCATCATGCACTGAGACTGAGAGAGCTTTATGTAACTAACCCTATAGGAACGAACACGACTGAGTTATTACACTGATCCATATTGGTAAACAAACAGTAGCCGCGTGAGAATACATGCGATTAAACCATAGGCTCTTCATGCAGCTGTCGACTCGATTTATATCCAACTGAGCGGCGTAGGTAGACATCGTGTTTATTGTAGGAGTTAGTTAGCTATCCTATCAGACATGTGTATGTTTTTGCAAAGTGGTGAAGTATAGGCTACTTCACTGGTGCTCGTATCTCCGATACATGCGGTCGTTGCAAACATTGCAGCCATGCTGTCATGTACTATCCCTGGGAACATTTAGTTCTCTTCCACCACACCGTCGCCTCCTCTCGACATTCCGAACCACCAGAGCTTCCATTCCTGCTGCTCCAGAAAAGTTGACACTTGATTTTTATTATTTGTCTGCCTGATTGTTTCTATTGTTTAGTATTCAGACTGAGACAACCATGGCTGCAACTCTGCTCAGAGGAGGAGGGACAGGATTATGTGTCAATGTAAGTAAAGCTTCTACAGTCAGTCAGCCACACAACAGGTCAGGATGTCCCTAATACACAGCCTGTGTGTTCACTTTCGTTATCTGAGATTAATGTTGTTTTCAGCTGGTTTTATATAAGACTTAGCTTTTCAGCATATAAAGCAAGGTGGTTCACCTTCCATGTCTTCCTGCCGAGGGGAATGCACCCATTCAAAAACCAACTGTAGGCTATAAATTGTTTAAAACATTGATTGTTTCCTTTAAACCTTCTAGGGTTTTTTCCTTCTTTTTTGTTAATCTGATATTAGTTTCCATTCCACTCTGCAAGTCTATATTGTGGTTGTGGCTGTTGCATAATTTGCATAATTACATTGATTTGATCATGATGACCTGATTCTGTGTTCTCTAGTGCATTCGTAGGGAGTTGTGTAGACTTTCATGGAGACCTCAGATTGCTCTGTTCAGCTCCAAAACATCAGATCCCAAGAAGCAACCACGCAGAACACACATCAGTAAGTTAATAGGCTGTGCATCTCTCTCGCTCTCGCTCTCTCTCTTATGACTATTTAGTACTGCAAGGATTAATCTGAGTATTATGTTATGCTGTGTGCTGCCAGAGAAAGCCAAACCCCAGCCTGCTGTGGACGTTGCTAAACTCCTGGAGCACCTGTTCTCTCGCACCAATGCTAGAGGTCAGTGCAAATACCGCCTACCACAGTGTGTGTCTTGTCTTCTGGCACTATGGAATACTACTTGACGTTCCAAAGTCTCACCTTGTCACAAAGGGCGACCAGGCTTTTACCGTTCGGGCCCCTCGGCTGAGGAACTCACTGCCTGGGATCTCAGGCAGGCAAACTCAGTGTCCTCTTTCAAATATCTTCTAAAAATTCACCTCTATCGCACAGCTTTTTCTTAATTTATGAACTGTTGTGCTATTCATGCAATTTCTGATCTTCATTGTATACTGTATTTACTGTTGTTATTGTAAAGCACTTTGTAACTTGTTTTCGAAAGGTGCTATATAGATGAAGTTATGTTTTACTATGCACTAGTCTCTGGTTTTGAAGTGAGTTTCATTTGCGTTTCATTTGAGTTTTTTCCCCCTTTTTATTCTGTATTCTGTCTTTATGCATCTGAATGAAACAAAGTCTTCAGTCATTTTAAAGCTTTTATTCTGAATGTGTTCTAACTTTTGGCCTTCTTTCTCCCTCTCCTTTACCTCTTTCTCTTGCATAATCTTCCTCCCCATACCCTCTCTGCCCCCTTTTCTTTGTCATCCTTAGCTCCTCCAGGCTCTGCTGCCAGGACATCCTCTACACCTCCTCTTGAACCACATGTGTCCACCGAGCCTGCTGCTACCTCGCCATTAAAGTCTCCCGGTTCCGCCTCGTCGTCCTTCCAGAATGTCCAGACCTCCTCCACATCCTCCCGGACAGAGCATGCGGCGGCGCCTGCGATCCCCACTGTCGCTGCTCTCAAACAAGCTGCTGCTGATGCTGCCGTGACCACATCTCACATCGAGATGACAGCACCGTCAGCGTCGCCAAAATCAGCATCCTCTCCAGTTCTGGAATCCCCAGCACCTGCCTCCGAAACTAAACCGGAGACACCGTCTCCTGTTACTGCGGCTTCTCCATCTGGTGATGCGTCTTACACGGCTACACCTACCTCTGCAACCTCAGTAACCCATCCAGTCGCCAGCACAACCGTAGCATCACCAGTGGTCTCGATAGAACTCCCATTAGCTGAAACTGTGACCGAAACCACAGTAGAACCATTATTATCCGCTGTCCCTGTACAAGCTGCACCAGCTCATATAGCAGAGAGTGGAGTAGAGACATTAGAATCTACACCTGCCACAGTAGAAGCCGTAGCAGAAACTCTAGCAGCCTTCACCTCCACCACAGCCTCTAGCTCTGCCTCAGTTGAGAACATAGAAGAACCGATTGTAGATGCTACAGTCTCTCCTGTGGGAACAGTAGAATCTACTGCTGTATTTGTTGAGTCAACAGTAGAGTCAACGGTAGACCCTACCCTAGGCACAGCAGCGGAATCAGTTGAAACAATCCCTGAAGACAATGCAACGGCCTCTCCATCTGGTGATGCATCTTACGCTGCTTCTACACCTGCCTCTGCAACCTCAGTAACCCATCCAGTCGCCCCCACACCCGCAGCATCACCAGTGGTCTCGATAGAGCTCCCATTAGCTGAAACCATAACAGAAACCACAGTAGAACCGTCTGCTGAGCCAGTTGAATTATTCTCCGCTGTCCCTGTACAAGCTGCATCAGCTCATATAGCAGAGAGTGGAGTAGAAACATTAGAATCCACACCTGCCACAGTAGAAGCCGTAGCAGAAACTCCAGCAGCCATCACCTCCACCCCAGCCTCTAGCTCTGCCTCAGTTGAGAACATAGAAGAACCGATTGTAGATGCTACAGCCTCTCCTGTGGGAACAGTAGAATCTACTGCTGTATTTGTTGAGTCAACAGTAGAGTCAACGGTAAATCCTACCTTAAATACAGCATCTGATGCCCTCACACTCAATGCCTTAACTGATAACACAATAGAACCTACAGCTATGTCGGTGAAAACCAAAGTAGAGTCTACAGTAGAATCTAGTACTTGCTCAGGGACATGTTTGGAGAAGAGGGAGGATAGAGGAGCCGGGCAGGGAAACAGTGTGGAGAGTACAGTTATGGATCTGACCGTACAGCCGACCAAGCAGTCGGATGTGTCGGAAGCCATGACACTGGAGTCAGTAACTCTTGCTGAAGTTACGGCTCTACTGGAGTCTTTACAAACTGATGCTCTCTTTCAAACTGCATCTGCGCTTGACAATACAGCTGACACATTAGCCCAGGATGTACAACAAGCCCAAACTATAAATGGAGCACAGCAGTATACTAAGGCTGCTGCTGAAGCTGAGAACTTAGCAGAAGCCCTCTCTGAAAATGATTCACTGTTCGAAGACGTTGTGGCATTAGAAGCAGAAACGGAACTTTTAATGGAAGAGCTCCTGTATTCTGTTCCTGCAGCAGATTCCAGAAACATTGACATAGTAACGCCAAGTCCTGTACTGCACTCTGCAGCCCCCTATCGACCCGTGGAAACTAGAGGAGACTCTGTGCAGAAGAGAGCTGAGGAAAGGAGTGGAAATGAGGATGTGATCATAGCAGAGGCCATGACCCTAGAGTCGGTAACATTGGCAGAAGTTGAGGCCGATGTGGGTACTCTAGAGGCTGATGTTTTAAAAGAAACCAAAACTGCACTTGAAAAAGAGGCTGAAATACTATCTAAGGAAGAACATACAGGAGCGTATACAGCATTAAAGGATGGTACCACTGCGGTCGAGGAGAAGGCTGAGCCTGACATATTTACACTGGAGTCTCTCTCTGAAGCTGCAGAGGCTGCAGAGGCATTAGAGGCTGAAACAGACTTTGTTCTCGAGGCCTTGTTCTATTCCGACTCCGGCCCTGTGCCTTCAACCAAATCTACAGCTGTAATACCAGAATCACAGAACACAGCCAGAGAAGAGCAGCTGATAACTCAGGAAATAGCGAGCAAGTCTGTGATTGATGGAGAGGAAGAAGGAAGTGTTTTAGAGGCCATGACAGTAGAATCAGTGACATTGGCTGAAGTTGAGGCTGTTCTGGGAACTCTAGAGAACGTAGACCTGACTGAAACTATGGCTCAGCTGGAGAAGGAAGCTGAAGTTCTTGCCAAAGAGGAGAGGATGGGAGAGGAGAGGAAAGTGGTTGAGGATATTGCTGTGTCTGATAACGCTGAGGCTGTAGATTTAACACTACTAGAGTCTCTCTCTGACGCCACTGAGGCTTTGGAGGTTGAAACAGATGTAATTATGCAGGCCATGTTCTGTGTTCCTGGTCCAGCGCTAAAGATCACACCAGAATCTAAAACTGCACCACCAGAATCACAGAACACAGCCAGAGAAGCTGGCCACAGAGAGGTAGTAGTAGAAAACCTGATTAGTGAGGTAGCAGTAAGCGAGTCTGTTATTGGTGGAGAGAAGGAAGAAAATATTTTAGATTCCATGATGCTAGAGTCAATTGATTTGGTCAGTCTGGATGTTGTAAAAGAGGACAAACCAGATGGAAAGATAGTATGGGAGTCTGCGATTGGTGGTGAGGAGAGCTTTCGAGGGGAACAAACTGTTGTGGATGAAGCCCTGACTTTAGAATCACTCACTATGTCTGAGGTTGAGACGCTAGTGGAGACTTTGGATGTGGATATTTTGACTGAGTTGGTCGCAGAGGAGCCACAGGTACAGGAGCAGGAGATGCAGGCGGACCAGAAGGTGTCCTCTGAGGCTGTCGAAGCAGACATTCCTTCTGAAGTTGAGATTTTAAACAACACTGAAAATCTTGTTGAGGCAGCAGAAGCTTTAGAACATGCGTCAGCTTTCATTCTGCAGGACCTGCTTTGTTCTATGCCTGGACCCATTACTATGACAACAACAACACCAACAACTGAAACTGCACAACCAGACTCACCACCACCTCTGACTGCTCCTCTTCCTACACCCCAGCCTGAAGTGTCTTCTACTCTGAAAGCGCCATCGAGTCAAGAAGAGGAGGAGGGAGCAGGTTCACCTTCTGTTCCTCCTGCTGGAAGAGGAGAGGAGACAGAGACAGAGGGAGGGATAGATGAAAGTACACAGCCTGAGGCCTTAGGGATTGATGAAGGTACTGGAGAACACACTCGCACGTGCACACACAAAACGCCTACACTAGTGTGTTAACAGTAGTGTGTTGTGTATGTTTCAGGTTGGGATCCAGTTCAGAGGCTTTTCCTGGAGAAAATCAGAGAATATAACACCAGGAGCAGGTAAAGAGACAGACAGACAGACAGACAGACATACATATCGTCTGTCCTCAACTTCCTACTCTGCTGTCTAAATAAATTCAAAATGCTTAAAAGAAAAACTGACAAATAGCCACTGTCACTCGTCTGACCTATAACTTTTTCTACTAACAAAAGATAGACTGACTGTCTGAGAAATATCATAACTTATCATAATTTAACTGTTGCTTACTATTAAACATTCTATGACAGCACAAGATATTTACAACCTCCTATTCTCCCCTTTCTCTCTCATTTCCCTACCTCTCTCTCCTCTCCTTATCTCTCCTCTTTTCACCTCCTCTCGTCCTCTAAGGATGTCTGGGGGGCCGGTGGAGGCAGGACCAGACTACGAGAAGCGCCTGTCGGAGGAGACAGCCAAGCTCCACAGACTGTACGGGGGAGGAGACCTGGAGAGCTTCCCTCAGTTCACCTTTACCGGTGAGAGAGAGAGAGATACCATATTTTATACTTGTCTTTGTCTATTGAAAAATAGCAGATATTTTAATATATATATATATACTGTACAATTTTGAAAGCGAACATTTTGAACTCAAACCATTGCATCTGAGGGTTCCTGGCACACACTATTTTTGAGATGGGGGAGTGGGTCGGTGGCCAAATACATATAATTTTGGGTGTCCTTGACATGAAAAAGTTTGAGCACCACTGATATAGCAACATAAGCTTTTTCAGAAAACGGTTAGGATTTAGAAGACATTTTTAGAATCGGCCTCAGGTCTTAATGGGATAATGTAGTGGCAGAGTAGAGTGCCAAATGTATGAAAACATTTCACAAACCTTCTTGCCATGTTGAATTAGAAAATATTTTTTAAATATTGTCAATTGTTAATAATTAACCCGTGGGTCCTTCACTTTATTATGTTCTATGTTTCAGAGCCGCTGCTGGGTGAGGACTCCTCCAAATAAGTCAGAACTTCTATCTCCTCATGTCTCTGCCTTTTCTCTTTTCTCCACTGTTCTATTTGGCAAGAGAGAAGCGTGGAGGAGGAGAGCGGAGAAAAAAAACTAACAAAAAACAGATGTGTTTGAGGTGATATGGTGTGATTATGAGGGATATTGCAATAATAATAATAATAAATACAATATTTTATTAAAACTGCATTTTGGACAGTATGTGTTTGTGTTTGTAAATAGTAGTCTTCGAGAGACAAGAAGGTGGCCGCACACACTGGCAGCCAAAGTGACAATATTTTATGTTTGGACACAGAGTAAAAAGATACCAACGTTTCGGCAGGTAACTGCCTTCTTCATACCCTGAATGAATGATTTAGATTATTCCACTAATAAGGACTTAGCATAGCATTTTTCTGCTTTGTGTGTTTGTACACATCATTTAGATAATGACCTTTCACTAACATAGTGAGAGACAGGAACCATGACCAGCAGGTGGCACTGTCAATTGTCTTTCTCTTCCTCTCTCTCTCACTCTTTCTGACTCATTTACTGTTATTCTTCTTCAATCCCCCTTCTTTCTTTCATTAATTTTTCTATCTCTGTGCGTGTGCTTTTATATCTTCATTTTAACAATGTGTGTCTCTGCCCCATCTCCTGTGCGCCTGCCTGTATTGAGACATAGCAGCCTTTGCCAAGACTCCCCTCAGTCACGACTCTGTGATGGAGATGGCGTGAGTCACATGCGCACACAGCTGTAACTGAGCAGCATTAACCACTTAAACCCCAGGCCCCAGCATCCCTATTGTGGGGAAAGCTTTCACTGAAAATAGCAGATTGACAAGCTCACAACGCGACCACCGCTAATAACAGAAAACAGAAAATACACTAGCATGGAGCCCTGAGGGACTCAACTATGGATTTAAGTGGTTAAACACCATCCTACTTAATAATAGTAGGCCTAATATTCCTTCTCTCTGCTAAAGGAAGCGGAGAACAAGCAGAATATAGATTACTGAATCAATCATAAAGAATTAAAAAAATAAAATGAAATAACTAGAGTAGTTTATAAATAGGCTAGAACAAGACACACATAGGAAAAAAATAGTCTATGGTGTAAACAAGGTAAATATGTTTATTTATTTTTAGATTCAAATTGGGTCTATAATACAATCATACCACATAATTACATTATGTAGGCCTATATTACAAACTGTTATCTCGCTGTGTTGCATATTAACTACGTTTAGAGGATGACATTGTTTGAATTGAATTATATACAATTATTTAAATGTAATTTGAGTGGGAAGAAGAGGGGTGTAATGCAGTGTTGCCAGATTTTGCGGTCTAGGAAAACAAGCCCAAAAGAAGCGACATGAAAATAGCAGATCTACAAGCACGCCGATGTGTGCTTGTAGATCTGCTATTTTCAAAGAAAAGTAAAAATATGGTATGGTAAAAAAAAGTGAAATATTTGGATTAAAAAAAAACATTTTAAAAACATTGGCACAATTCACAAAACATTTTCAAATGGGGTTCTGCACTAGTCTACGGACAAATGCGTATTAATTTGGGGGTCTTTAATTATTGCTTAAACAATAATTAAAGGCCCAAAAACCGCAACTATCAATATTAACAAGCAACTTGACAGAAAAACAAGCCCAAAGTCGCTTATAATAAGCAGACACATATGGCAACACTGGTGTCATGTCATTCACAATTCCAGCTGCGGCGCGTGACGTGCCGTGGTGACGTCACGACGAGGTTTAGGTGGTCGGACAGAGTGCCTGTGTAGAATAGCCGATGTGTGTGTGAGTGTGTCAACTCTAGTGGTTCGAATCGTGTCTCGTCTGCCGTGCGTGCGTCTGCTGCCCTGATCTGTCCTTGGACTCAGTCCTATAAATATGGTAGTCCTTCACTAACTAGCTGCCAACGGGGCTATATTTATTCAACCGTAACACAATTTCTCCCGGATTAACCTTTTTTTTGCAACATTTTCCCCCCTCAAAACGTTCTGATCGCCTGTGTTTGCAGCACCCACACGCACGCGCGCGCACACGCACGCACACGACCATCCTAGCCAGTGACAGTCAGTCAGCAGCGGGGAGCGACAACAGCTGGTGGTCAGCTAGCCACATCTAGCTGGTAGTATCAGCGTTGTTGTTGTTATTGATCTCATGGTTTATCTGTGGCTGTCATCATCATCATCGTAGTAGTTGGTGGTGGTTGATATTATTATTGAAATAACGGATCGTCATCATCTGCGTCGCTCCTCATCCTCGGCTGGCTGAGAGAGATCAGTCGCCATGGAATGTCGCGTTCTGTCCATACAGAGCCATGTAGTCAGAGGATATGTGGGCAACAAGAGCGCCTCGTTCCCTTTACAGGTAAGAACTGAAGTTATAAGTACCCACTTGGCACAGGATGGCTGTGCCAGAGTGTATATTTATAGCCATATTATGTGCCATGCTATATCATGGCACATAATATGCCATGCCGTCATGGCATGGCACATAACATGGCTATAATATACACTCTGGCACAGGATGGCGTTGTGTGTGTATATTATAGCCATATCATGCACATAATATGGCTATAATATACACTCTGGCACAGGATGGCATTTAGTGTACATAATATGGCATGGCACATGATATGGCTGTAATATACTCTCTTGAGAGTGTACACATGTTATGGGTCCATTTGGTTCCATTTGTACACACTCGGGGTCAATTTCAACACTGTCTTTTTTATACTGTGCATCTTAAGTACTCCATTGGTGAACTACCTAGATTCTCAAAAAGGCAATCAGCCCATAACATCTTTGCCCAGACTTGCACGTGTCACCAATCAAACAGTGACGAATGATGACCATGAGTATCCAAGTTATGCCAGATATTAACAGGTTAATTAAAACCAGGGGTTATTGACAGTACATACATATTCATATTGTTTGTGTTGGAAACTAGTCCTGCTAGGCCATATTGTTGCCTGTCATAAACATGATGACAATAGTGATCATGAATTATTACCCATGTGCATGCTCCATATGTCTTTTAGTCTTATTAGATTATCTAATAGACTAAAAGACATATTGCTGAACATTCATCTAATTTAGATGAGTGTTCAGCAACACTATGGCATTGGACACATATTGTTACCGGTACTGACAGTGAAGGGTAGATACAGGCTTTTAAAGGACACATGGACTTGGAGCTGGCATGGGGATGAATGTGATTGTCTAATTATTAGGTCTATGTCAATTATGTTTTCCATGGAGTTGACAGTCCACGTCAATAGTTTGCCATGAGTCTGACAGTGTCATTAGATGATGGTGAAGATGTTGATGATGACTGATGAAGGTGCCATGTCAGGTGCCAAAATATTGAGATTGAAAATGATGACTATGATGATTATGATAGAGAGATTGCTATGTCTCCTCCTTCATATTTTCTGACAGTTTAACAGTGTTTGTTATGGCCTTATTATTTGTCCCGCCACATTGACAGTCAGTTGTAGGGGATACTCAAGTCTATTTTTAGACTGTAAGTCTCCAGGTATTTTAAGGCTTGTTCTGTTCTGGGCTCTGTACTCTACAGTGTTACTACGGCTTACTACAGAGGCTAATGTTATCCACTACAGCTGAAAAAGGCTTTTCTAGGACTCTGCTACTAACTTAACCTTAACCACAGGTCCACAGCAGCTCGCTGAGGCTTACAGTACCACAGCTATTAACTGGCACATCTTTAATGACGCTTACCACAGTCAGGAAAGTGTGCTGGGGGTGACCCACTGATAGACTTAAAGAACAAGCCCTCGTTTTGACATTTAGGCTGTTTACATTGCTAGAAATAATACCCCCCCCCTCTCTTTCTCTCTTATGGTCCAATTGTTGTTGTTGAGCTGTGTAGAATGTGTGTCTACAGCTTACAGTACCAGAAATTCATGATGTTCAACAAAGGGTAGAAATTAACTACACAAACCACCAACCAAATGCAGGTACATTTGACTTTGGCTGGTCAGCCTGTTTGTCTACTTTGGCAGGTGACCATTACCCAGCAAGCATTTTTGGATATCCTATTAATTGGCCAGTGAATTGGTGAAAGAGGCTGATTTTTACAATTCACCAGCCAACATAGCCTGAAGACCGAACACTTTTATTCAGCTTATTCTGTACCTAGGAATGCGCAAGAGTTATAGGGGATGTTTGTGTCATTTAGACTAATGCTGATGATAGTGATGACGATAATGATATTGGTATTGGTGAGCGTGTGGTGGCACTCCTCTCACTCTGCTGTCAGGGATGAGGTCTTCTGTCCATTCAGTGCACTCAACACTGCTGCACAAGGACGAGTGAGGAGCCAGGGCTCTGATTGGCTGCCACAGGATTCCTCTGAATGACATCACTGAATGTGGAGACAGCAGCTTCCATAGAAGTAGGATAGATAGAATTAATAGAAACTGGGTCGATAGGAATGTCTTATTTGGCTAGTACAGAATTAAATGAGGGTGATGGAATTTATTTTATATGTATATATATATATATATATATATATATATATATACACACAGTAGACTACAGGTTTCACTATAGAATGCTGTCAAATATTAGAGATGCTTGTCTAAAATGTCCCAAACACCCTCAACATGTCATTTAAATGATTGTTACCATTACTTGTTGAATCATAATCCATTTAAATAATTTATTAATGTGATCACAGGTAAACGACAACAAAGAATTTGCTGTCTTTCCTAAAAATCAAAACAATGCCAATTTAGTAAATGCGTAAAATAAAACATCTCTCCAAAATGGGTTCATCAATAATATACATTATTGTAACATAATCCTGCATTTACAATATGACCTTGTGAAATATGGTCATAAGTCTTATCAAGGATATGGAATGTGGTAATAAGGCTTTCAGTGTAGTAGACGGGTTACTGTGTAAGATGCTGTAAAAGTTAACTAACTCAATTCAGAATGTCAATCTATAGGCTACATTCTATATCCTAAAGGCAACAGAAAGCAATTGATATTTGTGCTTTGTCATCAAATCAGGAATTGCTTTATTCTTCAGATAGGAGAGTGTAGAGAGACAGGAAACCAACGGTAGAGAGAGGAGAGACATGTGAGACGAGATGGGAGTCGGATTCAAACCTGGGTCCGCGACTCAAGGATCTGTGCACTAACTGGCTGGCTGACGGACCTAATGTTAGTTTCTTAACAGGCACTGACCTGTTAAGAAACTTTTAGTTGATTCTATCCGCTCTTTCAATTTTAGACATTAAAGTCATTGTGTGTAACTTTTATTTTAGTAGAACATCTTGCGACACCTCTGGTCATATTGTCATTACAGCGTCTGTTTATGATCTGTTTAAAACACCGCAATTCCCAGTATTGAGTCTGAAAGAAAAGCATGTACTAGTACCACTCCAAAACAAATGCTGCAGGCCTTTCGCTGAGGATGTTTTGGAAAGCAACAACAACGTTGTCAGAAACGGTCTATACTATCTTTAAAATGACTAAATAATAAATTAATTAATTAAATTACATTTCTGGTGCCTGTGTCATTGTGCTGCGAGTGTCAGGGGCAGACACCTGCGACTAAAACCTGTGTGTTTAGAGAATTGTCCAAAGCAAAGCCTGGAATGGTTATTGTGGAAAAATATACTGGTGAAAGATTATATCAAAAATAACTTAAAAAAGTTACACAGTATGACTTTATGTGATAAGCCTACACTTGATGGTGTAAAACAAAGCATACTGTACTACATTCCAACAAAATGTCAACAAAGTGGATAGGAGTATCCCCTGTAGGAGTGACACTTGAAATGTAGCTAATACTTAAAGCTGCACATGTAACTTTCCTCTTCTACCCGGGATTTGAACCCGGTTTCCTGTGCAAGTGCTGACATTTTTACCATTGAGCGAATAGAGCCGGCCTGCTTGCTCAGGGGATAAATTGAATCTTGATCATCAGGTCAAATATCTTTTCAGAACCTGTGTCCAGGTGAGACCTTTAACACAATCTAAATGTCTCGATAGAAGAGCAGGGATACAAAATACAACCACCCCAATTGTATGAAGTTATATTGTACGAGGCCATACCCGTTCGGGGATATGAGCATCCAAAGTATGTGCAGTGTGGGTTATGCGCTGTGCACAGACAGTATATCAGGGATGGAAAGTGACTTTGTACTTGGTACCTGCAACAGTTCCAACACACACGCTTGCGCGTCCCGTCGCCACATCGTGGAGCCACAGCGAACACACGCACGCACGCGCGCACTCAAACAGTTCCAACACACACACACGCGACGGGTCGCAAACCCACAGCGAACACACACACACACACACACACACACGGCCGGACCTGTCGCACCTGGATTAGAACACGTTATTTGGTGCATACTGTATGCTAAAGGACAATGGCCGTGTGCAAATTCAGATCAATTGCTCCAGCCATTGAGGAGAACCGGGCAGGACAGCGAGATCCTGTCCACAGAGGTTTCTTTAATTACATAGATAGAGAGATTAACATACTTTACCATACAGATTGGACAAAATTACATTTTATTCATTAAAAAAAGTTACATAGTGCGGTTTTAAAACAATGTTGTACAGTATTTCCTTCTCCTCCCAGTCACAATGACAGCATTAAAACCATGGACGTGTAGGCTAGCCAACAATAACGTACACAAGTCTCGTCTCATGAGATCCTTTCAACTGGCAATAGGTGTGTCACTTGCTCCTTTCATATTTGTTGACATGGCCTTAGGACCGAGGCTATACCACATTTCTGTCTTGACTGGCCACTTGGCCAATAATGCTAACAAAAAGGCGTTGTGGTTATTTGTCTACACTGTACATAGTCTGCCAATGGCTAAACCTGGGTGAAAAAAAAAAGCTACATTTATAGAAACAATCAATCATTTCACATACTGTGCAAGCCATTGCCAAATGAAAAACAAAAACAAGCCATGGACCAGGCTCCATTTTTACATGTTCAGAGTTAAATTTACACTTTGCTTTGTGTTGCATGCTGAACCGCAGCATGGGGTGCATATTTCCTTATGCAATCACTTGAGACTAACATTAAATCTGCACCAGCTGACCTAAAAGTCTTGATCATAAAAGCAAAACGGGGTTTATTATATTGACATATTGACAAGA
This sequence comes from Gymnoscopelus braueri, assembly GCF_963280865.1. Lineage (NCBI taxonomy): Eukaryota > Metazoa > Chordata > Actinopteri > Myctophiformes > Myctophidae > Gymnoscopelus > Gymnoscopelus braueri. Next base: position 33,583,786 of record NC_137619.1, read on the forward strand.
TATGATCATTCGTGACGAAGCTCTAAGAATTCGAAATACTAATACATTAAAGGGACTACACCATGAATTTTAACTTTTTCTTCTTTTTTGAGGGTTTTTGGTCTCCCCTACCTCTCTTCTATCCCCAAAAATACCCCAGTTTGAACACTCAGGCTTTCACAGCAAATCTGGGGTTTTCTGTAAATTGGTCTCAAAACAGGCCAAACTGATTTGGTCCCTGACGTGACGTCACGTGACGTCACGTCAGGGTACAATCCCTCCCGTTTTTCAGTTCAAAAAAAAAAAAAAAAAAAAAAAAATCTTATTAAGAACCAGGAGATAACATGCATACAAACTGGCTCAATAGCGCCCCGTGCCAAACAGGACAATGTGGTTGCAGGTGAAAGTGCTTTATAAGCCAGAGAGAAGTTAGTTGGAATGAGTATCTGAGGCATGATTTAGGCTCAAACCTTTTGAAAAACGTTTCAGGGACATAAACAATATGATATTAAATATATATTTTTTTAAATTCATGGTGTAGTCCCTTTAAAGGACAATTCCGCACTAAGGATAAGTCCGGACTAAGTAACATATAGGCTGATTTTCCTACTTATATCCAAAATGACTGGCCATGGCCTCTATTTGCAGGATTGCCCCTGTCATCCAGTTTCCCCATCAGCCCTCATAACATAGAGCGGAGCCCATAAGCATAAAAGCATAGCTATTTGTTGTGGTCAAAAGTTATTTTTATTTGAATGAATCTGTTATTAGTTGTCATTACACACGCCATCGAGCCGTCACAGTCTCGTAAATCATGTTTTGGGCTGAGCGTTCCGCAGAACTGCCTATCAAAGTGACTGTACTGGCAAATCACAGCGCAGCATCTTTTCCGGGACTTAGCAAAACACATAACAGCATAACATCTGTTTAGCAGACTACGGCGGCTCGTGTGGGATAACCAAGCCATGGATGTGTGTCCTTTTTAAGGATTTAAAATCATATTCTCAATTGTGTGTTCAGTGTCCCTCGTGGGCCAATGCTTGAACCTAAGGCTACAAAATAAAATGGGTAATAAGTGTGTCCAGAGACCTATATTCCTGCATGTTTTATTCTGGATAATCGCCATTACAGGCCCTTGTAATAGATAAACTCTAAATTAATAGTCAACAGTCTTAGCAAGAGGCAAATGGTGATACTTACCTGGTTGGTAAGTAAGTGAGCCACCATCTGAAATCTCCCTCAAGTGTGGAATAAAGTGATGGACATTGAATCTGGAATACAGTTAAAAGAGGTTAATGTTGTTTCCACAGCTCAGAGTTCAGTAGCTCAGCACTGTCCTCTCTGCAGACCAGAAGTGCCCCATTTAAGCTCCCTGTTAACTCTGCCAGACAGTGACGTCAAAATGATCCCGGTTCAGTGGTGATCCATAACCATGACTTAACAGTATAACCCACACACTAAAACCTATTTGTGCTTCAACGCTTCAAAGTCCCTGCGACCAATCTGGGAACCCTGAATCTGTCTTGAGCGATTACCCTGCGATATACTAGCATCATGTCCAGGGGGTGTACTTGTTCATCATGGCTGGGGTATGTACTTGTACATCAAGCTGCCTCAAGCTACAGGAACAGGAGACGGGCTCCTGCCCTATGGGCCACATGGCTCGGGAACCGTTAGTTCCCAATGGCTCCTTACTTATGCTTGAATGGCAAAGTGTCTAAAATGCAGCATTTCGCTCAAAAACCTGAAAAAAAAGTGTTGACGTGCACTACACTTCAGTTTCAAAACATTGTCACATGACAGAATAACAGAGCTAACAACGCATGCATCACTATGTTTTGTTGGGGTAAGCTTGGACTAATCTCGGCTTGAAAAAAAGTTAAAAGGAAGAATTATAGCTCCATTGTGCAGCAACACTGTCAGCTGGGTTATGATCGTTATGTGGATAATTAGGCTTAGATAAAATAATTGGATATTGGATATACGTCCCCCTAGGAAACATTCTATAAGAACATCAGCAGAATTATCTTTTAAGTTTTCCCTGAAAATGTTAGGGGGCAATTGAGTCTTCATCTTAGTGTGTGGTACTATGTAATGAAATTCGACACTTCATGCTTCCAGTCATAATATTGTCAAGTAATTGAAGTTTGAGAGGGTCATGAAAACAGATTCAAATAGGTTTTATGTCACTCACTCATAAGGAGTGTGACATGCTCTGCAGACTGTGCTAATAGTACGTAATATTAAGAAGCTAAAATAATAGGGTATAATACAAGTTAAGAAAACTTAAACGGGTAAAAGATGAATAAAACAGAATAAAAAGCTGTGTTTGCTCTGTTGTGAACGAGATATTACAGCTACATTATCAATCAATTTAATTATTTTAACAGAAACTGAACGTGAATCGTATTCTCAGTTATGGCTCTGACTAATAAATTAATAAAAAGTACACAACAAAGAATTAATCAATTCCGCAGAGTAATGCAGAATCAGATTCCTACCTCTCTATACATGCATGTAACTGCACTACAATATTTGGGATTAACTCTAAAGTGAGGAGATTTGGCTGGTACTCGTTCCTAGTATGTTGTGTGAGCTGTTGTTTGCCTAATCGCTCTTTCTCTCTCTCTCCTTCTCCCTCTCCTATCATTATTTAGTACTATACCCAGTGTAGTTCAAGGATTAATCTGATTATTAGTGTGGTTGCCCGAATGGGCAACCAGACTATAGTACTCTACCGACTTTATTATTATTCCACTTTCTAGATAAACTTTTTTCTTATTCGCTATTTCTCCCACAGTTTATTTTCCCCAATTTTGTGCTATATGTCATAATGACCGGCTTCATCAGGAATAGACTGCTTGTACTTTGCTAAGAGATTGGTTGCATAGTTTTATTGATATTGATTTATTAGTGCATTGAATTTCCCCATCCACTTTAATGGAAAAGTGAAAAACTCAAATTCAAGTATTTCTTTCTCAGAAACCGTAAGAGCCAGAGTTACCAGATTTGGAGGGGAGGTTCATAGTTTATTGCCAAATTATTGAAACAAATATTACACCATTCGGCCTCATGGTGGCGCTATAACAACCCACTTTACCTTTTGGCCTATAACTCTTGAACCGTAGGTCGTAAAATCAAAATGTCCTTTTCCCTGGATTCCTTGGGTCATTACGCAACTCCCCATATAGGCCACGCCCATTTGCGTCTGGATAGATTTTTTTATATTGATTTATTAGTGCATTAAATTTCCCCATCCACTTTAATGGGAATTGCAAAAACTCCCATTCAAGTATTTTTTTCTTGGAAACCATAAGGGCTACAGTTACAAGACTTGGAGGGGAGGTTAATAGTTCATTGCAAAATTATTTAAAAAATAATCACACCAGTCGGCCACATGGTGGCGCTATAACAGCCCACTTTACCTTTTGGCTTATAACCCTTGAACCGTAGGTCGTAAAATCAAAATTATTTTTTTCACTAGATTCCTTGGGTTAAGACGCAACTTCCCATATAGGAGAGATTTTCCGCCATTTTGAATTTTCTTCAAAACACACTTTTAGCTCCTCCTCACATATTTTGTCCAAATTTTACAAAAACCGATGCGATAAACATATCCAAACGGCATTTTGATAGTCCTTACGGATGTTGTGGCTATGGGTTTCCTACAGTTACTGCACAACTTTGACTTTATTCAACATGTTGTTGGGCCAACACATAAACATGGCCATACCCTGGACTTGGTGATCACTAAAGGTTTGAATATCACTGTTGACAGTATTATTGATAAGCCCGAACTAACAGACCACTATTTATTGTGTTTTAATATGACTGTCTCTGATCTAGGGAAAAACAATACAGAATATACTATAAAAAAACGTTTTTTTATCTCATCTGCAGCAAACGAGTTTCCTCGTCATCTGGCGTGTGTGCAGGTGCCCCCCCTACTTGATGCTCCCTCAGTGAATGATATGGTTCAACATCTTAATCTCAAATTAGAGTCAGCTCTCGACATAGTGGCTCCTATGAAAACTAAAAAGAAACTTAACTCTAGAGTAACACCCTGGATTGACGAGCACATGCGCTCACTCAAGAAAGAATGTCGTAAAGCTGAGCGAATTTGGAGAAAAAACAAACTCACTGTCCACCTGAGATCTTTAAGAAGTCAACAGTGGCCTATAACAAAGCACTGCGCTTGGCAAGGCAGGCATATTTCTCACGCATTATCAATGACAACAAGCAAAATGCCAGAGTCTTATTCTCTACCATTGAACATCTCTTAAACCCCCCCCAGGCTTACAAGGAGTCGCTCCCTGCTTCTAAAGCTAAGTGTGATGAGTTCGCATCCTTTTTTGAAAACAAAATTTTTAGCATTCGAGCTGGTATTATGAATGCTGCTGCTAGCACTGCAAATGCGGCAAATGGTGCATGGTGCAAAAATGTAGATCCCTCCAGAGGAAGCCTAATATCATTCTGCGCAATTAATGAAGAGGAACTCCGTAAAACTATATCACAGATGACATCATCATCTTGCTCACTGGATGTAGTACCCACCCCGTTTCTCAAAGAGGTTTTAGACAGTGTTATTGGAGATATCCTAAGAATTGTAAACAGCTCTCTACTTTCAGGCGTCTTTCCAGACTCACTGAAAACGGCTGTAGTCAGGCCGCTACTCAAGAAACACAACCTTGATCCATTGGTGCTGGGTAATTATAGACCAATCTCAAATCTGCCATTTTTGGGCAAGGTCTTAGAAAAAGCTATCTTTCATCAACTGGATGTGTTCCTACAGAACAATAAGGTTCATAACAAATTCCAATCTGGCTTCAGGAAAGGTCATTATAAGGTAGAGTTCTGGTTTAAAGGTTATGTAACATCGCCACGGCACATCGGCAAGAATGTTGGACAAGTGATTTCCGTTTAAGCCATTTATTTCCGTTGCACACACATGATTGATTGAGCAAGGAGGTGATGCGGCTTCACGGTTATGGTTTTTTACTATAATGAAAGAAAGAAAGACATAATTATTACACAACTCCACACAAACAATAAACAACAATTAGGACAATGATAGCACTCTAACTGAGGAGTGGGTAGGCCTACCACTAATAAACCAGAGCACTAAACACATTGCACAATATTCTCTAGTTAATTTACTGCATTTCCTTGATTACTGCAAGGTACATTATGTGCACTGCATATTACACACAATCCCCTCTTAAGGTTTCAAGGCAAGCAGGTGAACTAACATTAATTACATTTATCACAAAGTAATATAATGCAACATAAGATTCAATAGGTTGTCTACAGAACTCACTTCATTGACGCATAACCAAGGCCTGCTGGCCCCACGACAGAGGGGTTGTTGCTGCTGCTGCTGCTGACAAACAATAAAGGAGGGATAGGCACTCAAGCAGTATTTATAGCAGGCCTCTAATGAGTTGGAAGTGAAGACAGGTGTGGTGACAGGTGAGGTGAGTGGAGCCAATCAATGGGAATAGGCCAGGGGGAGGGTTGCTGTTTCTGACTAGGTTGACTCTTTTCTACAGCCGCCCCCAAATACTGTAAGGATTTGAAACTCCCAAGCGTCATACTAGGAAGAGTGAGTTGGGGGTCGTTAGGGATTTCAGGCAGGGAAACTGGGTGCACATGGAAGTAGTGCCAGCGGCTGAGGAGTTCAGAGCACAGATGACACCAAAGCAGAGAGGGGTCCCGCCGCCCCATGAAGAACAAATTTGGGCTCACAGGGTCAGGGTCTGTGATGCTGGGGACAACTACTTCGTTAGGGTTGAGTAAGTGACTGGTCGATGGTAGGGGTCTCTGAGCCTTGAGATGGCTGAGGTCTTCTCCAATGCCATCCCTCCGTGCCCGTCTCAGGAGTCCCATATCGGCCGGAAGATGATCAGCTGCAGTGGGGGTTATGTCAGCATCAGGAGAATGTTTCAGCTGGACTGAATCATCACAGAGGGCCAGGTTAGGTCGGCAATGGCTGGAATATGGAACAGACCTGATGGTCGCAACTTCTTCACAGAAGGGCTTGATCTCGAACTGATGGCCACTCACGTCTGGGTTAGGGCCATCCAGGGCTTGGGGCCAGGTGTCAGCATGGTAAAGGAATTGAGGGTCTTTGTTTGGCTGCTGGGTCTCCATTTGATGTGGAACCGCCTGGATAGATGGAGGGGCATTGCTGATATGAAAGCACTTGGCAGCAGAGGGGTGAGGTTCAGTGTACCTGGTTGGACCTTGCAGTGTCCAGCCAAGACGAGTCTTAACTGCTGCTGGTGCTCCTGATGGGCCAAAACGCACTGGGGCAATAGGTGAGATCAGGTTGATATTATCTGAACCAATCAGAAGTAGTGGGGTGACCTTGTGCATTGGTGACAGTGGCAGTCTACGTAGGTATTTATGTTTCTTCTGAAGCGAGAGGACAGGGTGTGTATGCTCAGACAAGGCAAGTCGGTCTGCAGTAAAGGCATGGTTGATGCAAAATTCACCCGAACTGGTGGCTGACCTCACTTTGAAGGAGACACTGGCCCCCTGAAGCATCTCCACTCCTTGCCTTACGGTTCTGAGTGCCAGACGTTCTGGTTCTCCATCGAGCTGAAGTTTACGAGCTGCTGACTGCAAAAGGATAGTTCGCTCTGACCCGTCATCCAGCAGTGCAAAGGTCTCCAGGGTGTGACTGCCATTCTGTAGGGTGACTTTGACCAGTTTCAAGAGGACTTGACCGGCATGACTTGGACGATCAAGGTACAGAGTGTGAGCGGTGGAATTTACAAGGTAAGAACTTGCATCGTAGGTATTGTTAATCTCACAAAGGATCTGTAGGTGTCTCCCTTTGCAGGTGTTACAGTTTCTCTTCAGTGTGCACCTAGCTGCAAGATGTGGTCGGGCACAGCGCCAGCACCTCCTATTTCCCTTGATCCAGTCGGTGACTTGCTGCTTGTTCAAGACTTTGAAATCGTCACACTGGCTTATATGGTGGCTTGTGGAGCCACAGTAGGCACAGGGGGACACAGGGGGCATTTGAGGTTCAAAGTGCTCACCACTGCTGTCAGCTCCATGGAATATGGTCGTGGAATGGGTAGTTGCTTGTGGTCTGTGGGATCGAGGGGGGTTTGGGCCTGGGCAGTCACTTCTCGGTTGGCAACAGGACTCCATCTGCAGCCACTCAGAAAGGTGGGTAAGGTTGTATGAGGCATCTACCTTGAGTCTGTGCATGTTACGCTTGAAGCGGCTAATCTGTTCGTTGGGGAGTTTCTCCAGTAGCCGATCCACATGGGAGCCACAGAGGAGTTCGGCATCGCCTTCGTCATCCATAGTTTTCAACAGCCCAACCAGAGCTTGGACGCGTAGGGCAAAGTCATCAAGGGCATGACCATCTCCAGAACGTACAGGGGGGAGAGCCATTATGGTTTTTAGCTCAGTGCCAACTGACGGGGCCGGCCATAACGATCATCGAGGGCTCTCAAGGCTTCAGTGAATGGCTGGCGGGCATAAGAGTGTGCCAAGGCCAGGCGTCTGGCCTGGTCCACCTTAAGGTGGTCAAGAAGGACATGGAACTTGAATTCCTCGGTTTCTTCCGGGTCAAGCAAGTTGTTCAGTGCCATTCGCAACATCCGGTATTGCACCTCATCCTCTTTAGTCAAATCGGGGAATTTGGGTGCCTCAACTGACCTGAAGTGCCTGGATCGACCAGTGGGGGGTGCTGTAGACGCAGGCTGATGGACTGGAGAATGGGATTGCGTTAGAGGATGGGAAGACGAAGGATTGGGCGACACTGACTGATGGTGAAGAACTGGACGATGTGGAGGCATGGCGGAAGGAAGGGCTGAAGGATGAGGGGACACAGGCTGGTAAGGCGCTGGATCGTGTGAGGGGACTAGTTGGTTATGGGCTGAAGGAAGAAGGGGGGGAAGGGGTGGAGGTAACCTGGTTAAACGGCGGGAGCTGCCCTCTGGTCTGGAGCCTTCCTGTTGCTCCATGAGGCGCTGCAGGATTATTCCTTGCTGCTTCACTGTCTCGAGGAGATGTTTGATGATGTCCGCTTGACTTGGCTCTGGATTGCCTTCTGATGGTACTATGACATCATTTGCGGGGGGTGACTGGGCTCTGCTTTGACTTGTGAGGGCGCGGCCATCGTCATGGTGTTCACCATCTTCCTCTTCACAGTCCTCAGGAATCTCTTCCTCCTCCTCATCATCTCCTTCATGCTCTTCCTCTTGCTCATGTGTGCGTGATGTATTTGTAGCTCGGTTCTCATAGCCAACTTCGAAGCCCTCCAGGTGCTGAGGTAGGCGGACCGGGCGACGAGAGGGTAGAGCTCCTTCGGTTGGCTCCTCTTCAGCCATGGCAATGTTCAAATCCGGTTCTCGAAGGACCACTTATAAGGTAGAGTTCTGGTTTAAAGGTTATGTAACATCGCCACGGCACATCGGCAAGAATGTTGGACAAGTGATTTCCGTTTAAGCCATTTATTTCCGTTGCACACACATGATTGATTGAGCAAGGAGGTGATGCGGCTTCACGGTTATGGTTTTTTACTATAATGAAAGAAAGAAAGACATAATTATTACACAACTCCACACAAACAATAAACAACAATTAGGACAATGATAGCACTCTAACTGAGGAGTGGGTAGGCCTACCACTAATAAACCAGAGCACTAAACACATTGCACAATATTCTCTAGTTAATTTACTGCATTTCCTTGATTACTGCAAGGTACATTATGTGCACTGCATATTACACACAATCCCCTCTTAAGGTTTCAAGGCAAGCAGGTGAACTAACATTAATTACATTTATCACAAAGTAATATAATGCAACATAAGATTCAATAGGTTGTCTACAGAACTCACTTCATTGACGCATAACCAAGGCCTGCTGGCCCCACGACAGAGGGGTTGTTGCTGCTGCTGCTGCTGACAAACAATAAAGGAGGGATAGGCACTCAAGCAGTATTTATAGCAGGCCTCTAATGAGTTGGAAGTGAAGACAGGTGTGGTGACAGGTGAGGTGAGTGGAGCCAATCAATGGGAATAGGCCAGGGGGAGGGTTGCTGTTTCTGACTAGGTTGACTCTTTTCTACAGTCATAGTACAGAAACAGCACTTGTAAAAGTAATAAATGATCTTAGGGTGTCCGCTGACGACAAAAATGTATCTGTTCTCCTACTCCTTGACTTAACCGCTGCTTTTGATACGATTGATCACACAATTCTACTACAACGTTTAGAGTACTGGATTGGTTTGTCAGGCACAGCCTTGTCTTGGTTTCACTCTTACCTAACAGGCAGAAGCTATTTTGTCAGTCTAGCTAACTTTGACTCAGACAAACACAACATCTGTTCTGGTATTCCACAGGGCTCAATTCTGGGTCCCTTATTGTTCTCCCTGTATATACTACCGCTGGGAGAACTCATCGCCGATCACGGAGTGAACTTCCATTTCTATGCTGATGATACCCAGCTGTATCTTTCAGTAGCTCCAGACGACCCCTGCGCTCTAGACCCATTGTTGACCTGTCTGTCCAGTATAAAATGCTGGATGAGTGAGAACTTTCTTAAGCTAAATGAGGATAAAACAGAAGTTCTCATAATTGGCTCCAGTGAGCAGAGAGAATCAATAACAAGTAGACTTGGTAACCTGGCTGTAGAAAGTAACACCACAGTAAAGAACCTGGGGGTGATTATCGATTCTGAATTGAATTTCAATACACACATTAATCATGTCACCAAGATTGCTTTCTTTCATCTTAGAAATATTGCACGAATTAGAGACTATCTGTCGTTAGACGATGCAAAAACGCTGATCCACGCTTTTGTTTTTTCTCGGCTTGATTACTGCAACGCACTCTACTCTGGCCTGCCAAAGAAAATAACTGACAGATTACAACTTGTTCAAAATGCGGCAGACAGAATTTTAACTAAAACCAGGATGAGAGAACATATCACTCCAGTTCTAGCTTCACTACACTGGCTCCCGGTTGTTTTTAGGATTGATTTTAAAATTCTTTTAATAGTTTATAAAGCTCTAAATGGTCTGGCACCCTCCTACCTCTCTGACTGCCTAGAGAGATATGTTCCAAACCGGGCCCTCAGGTCTTCAAGTGCTGACCTGCTCGAGGTGCCTACAATGACATATAAAAAATACGGTGAAGCAGCATTCTGCTTTTACGGACCGACAGTGTGGAATAAACTCCCATTACACTTAAGACAGGCAGCCTCTGTCGATAGCTTTAAAGCACAGCTCAAGACCTATTACTTCACTCTTGCTTTTAGCTGATTCTTTGGTTGATTTTTAATTCCTCACTGTATTCCCTATTTTAATGTTGTTTTATGCCTTTGCTTTTGTTTTGTGTGAGTGGAAGAGAGAGTCACGGTAGTTAAAAGACAAGAGTCTGATAACTCCATCCGGAGGATTCAGTGAATTATCCTCTGGGGCACGTCGACACGTGGTGGACCCTCCAGGGCAGATCCTTTTGTCTATGTTTAGTCTATATATCTTGTATAACCCCGATATCATTCTCAGGGGTGTACGGTGTGTGGTTTGGATGTGATAAGTTAGCAGATCCCCTGGGCTAGTCCACACGTGGTAAACATGGTGAAAATATATTACTAAGGTGTAATATTACTAAGTGAAAATATATTACTAAGGTGTAATATTGACAATTGTGTGAAGATATATTACTAAGGTACACATGTAATATTGGCAATTGTGTGAAGTGTGGATATTTCTTTAGCTGTGTTGTAGAGGACAGTGGCCACTACATTTAAGTTATATTCATTTGTGTTGTAGTTGTGCATAGATAAGTCTATGCACACTGCATTTTATTATCTGCAATTGTATACTGAGAACGAGCCTTTGCTTTTATTTTATTTTATTTTTGTTTGCTTTATTGTTAAATTGGTTCTAACTGTAATTGTATTCTTGCTCTGTAAAGCACTTTGAGCTGCATTTCATGTCATGAAAGGTGCTATACAAATAAAGTTTATTATTATTATTATTATTACCGTTTGTCCGTAATTGGCTTCCAAAGTTAGAGGGAGGGGCCCGTTTTACAAAGAATGCCAAAAATCACAAACGAAACGTCCGGTCAATCCCAAATTTGAATCACATGTCGAGGGTGCTTTACTCAACAAATCCCCAAAAGCATTTCCACTTTGACCCATAGGGGGCGCCACAAATGCGCAAAATGTCACTGTATGATGCAAAAATATGATTTTTGGGGGGATCAGTCCCTTCAAAATGAAAAGCAAGTGATCTCAGGAGTGAGGTGACGATATGATTGGGCCGTTACATTTGTGGGAGGATCCTGTTTCTTTAGTGGGAGGGGCCTATTTCCTCAAATCAAAACGGCACGTGTCACGAACGCGGGATCCGATCAGCACCGAATTCGAATCGCACGTCATGCGGCCTCCGACGGTATACCTCCAAGCGTATTCCTCGAGTCCAGGCGGCCGCGACAGGCGTCGGCGCAACCGCACTTTGCAATTGCCCTGAATTGCGACGCGTCTACTTATTCTATGCTATGTTATGCCATGCTGTTTAAAACATGTACTGTTTATACTGTATATGTAACTCTTTTTGTCTCTTTTTTCCTCTTGTCTGTGTCTCCAGGTGTTGGGGTTTGAGGTGGACTCTATCAACTCTGTCCAGTTCTCCAACCATACAGGTGAGACCTACAGTACAGTTGAAACTAAGGGAATGTACACTTCAAACTGGAGACTGCAGAGTGTGTGTGTGTGTGTGTGTGTGTGTGTGTGTGTGTGTGTGTGTGTGTGTGTGTGTGTGTGTGTGTGTGTGTGTGTGTGTGTGTGTGTGTGTGTGTGTGTGTGTGTGTGTGTGTGTGTGTGTGTGTGTGTGTGTGTGTGTGTGTGTGTGTGTGTGTGTGCATCTGGTGGTTTTACCCATTAAGACCTGAGCTTGTAAATCTGTGAGCTTGTAAATCTGCTATTTTTGAATAGCCAATGCTAAAATCTAGAATGACACAGATGCTTTCCCGATGTAAATGGGTTATATGCATGTCAGAGTCACTTCTCATAGAGTATGTTGTTGAAGTCATGAAGACGAGTACAAGTTGTCTGATTTTCAGTCATGTTTTGGTGCATCTTACACATTTGTAGGAGCTCCTAGATGTTAATGTATGGAAACTGTCTTCACCCTCGGTAAAGGATTTTGCAGTTTATTTCTCAATTTCATGTTCAGTGCAGAGTGTGAAATGAACATCATCTAAATCATTGTTTCTCACGCTACTACCACCCACAGGGATACTCAGAAAGTTGCACTTCTTATTTTGTCTGATATCGGTTATATGAACAATTTATCCCATATTCATAAAATCCGTTAAATCCGTTAAAACTAACATACACATCTGGAAAATCTTTTACATGTCATATACTTTAACAGCAACAAAGCAATGTCCTTGTGAAGCACGTTAGCTCCTTACTGGTTATTGTTTTACATACCTGTACTTCAATTTTCAACTATCCAACTTTCAAGCTCTTTTCACTTTTACTTCCTCAGCCGCTTCAGGCTTTCATGGCCAGAGGTGCTACTATTTTGTGACGTCATGCACATAGCAGTATGAGCTATGATTGGTCTACTTTTGAGGGGACAGAGATATAGACAAACATACAGACAAACGTGTTCTAGATGGCGTGGCCACAGCCCAATTGACCAAGCCATACAAATTTTGCTGACTTGTCTGGTTTGTCTGAAAGACAAAGAAACAGACCCCACAAATGCAACCTTGGGAATTCAGTGACAATTGCATATTGACTATGCAAAAAGGTGCCCAAAATGTTTGTCTTGTGTCAAGAATATACTGAAGGAGAAATGTAAGGTAAAGTGTTCAAATGAAATAATTCAAACATTTCAACGTTCACCAGTCTCTCATAGAAGAGAAGAGACTCTTGCGTACGTGCGTGCGCGCGCGTGCGTGCGTAATGGATGCTCTGTAGAACCTGCCCAAAAAAGGTTTGTTTTTAAATCTAGAATAAAGTGACATTGGTCTGTTCGTTACATCTGTTGAGCTTGTTTTTGTGCCAGCAGGGTCAAGGTCTATATTTAACCTGTGGTTGTTTGTACAGTGCCGTTTTTAAACTGGTTTTCAGGTCAGTAAGTTCAGCCGCACCATTAGACTAGTATTTCTATTCAGCAGGATGTCAGTGGGGTGCATCACGCCATTAGAGACTGCAATTGTTATCATGTAATTTCCTAACTGCTTAGTTGGCTGTTTCTCAGCAGAAGGATCCGTCACACCAAAATTATGCTTTTGACTTCTGAGCTACTTTAAGGTATAGTGTAGGCCAGTGGTTCTAAAACGTTTTCATGTCAAGGACCCCCAAATTAATAATATTGGGCAACGGACCCCCATCTGAAAATATTTTGCGGCATATAGATTTAGCTGACTTGTCTGGTTTGTCTGAAAGACAAATAATTTTGAGATGTCTTTTTAAAAAATCGTGAATATCGGCTTGAATATCGGCTATTTTCAAATAAACAATGTACAGTATATAATTGGGTTAAACGGGTTAGACAGACTTTGATGGAATATTAACTAGTTTTGGTAGGGACCCCCTGGGGGTCCCCTTGCCCCACTTTGATAACCATTGGTGTAGGGTAAGTGCTGTGTAGGTGATTATAATGTATTGCCAATGCCGAGTTCAGGTAGAGAAAGGTGGGTGTTTCTTGATCGTTCTAATTAGTTTTTAAGCCCCACAGAGTGTCTCTGGATTTATTCCTCCAAAACATCTGTGACGAGGCGATGAGCTGACAAATCCAATAACATGCTCTCTAACATGAATGCCACGTGCGTTGATTATACGTACATGCACCAGTGACGATGTAAAATGTTATTGGTTCAGCCGTCGGTGGAAGGTGGCGTATAATTTGATAATCCTGATTGCGTGTGGGTGTGCGTGTGCATGTGCGTGTGTGTGTGTGTGGCCGGAGAGAGACATATCATAAAACGACGTATCAACACTTGTTTCGGTTATACATTTCACTTATAGGTTATTTCGGGCTAGCTACATGGACGTGACACACAGCACTTTGTCACTGAAGCATAACTCAGCTTTGAGAGAATGTACAAGACAGAGGGGGGTCAGAGCAGTGAAATGTAGCAGACTGTGTGGGAATTGCGACAGCAGTAAATGATGACGACAGAACCAGCTCTTATCTATAGGACTGCCTCCTTCACACACACACACACACACACACACACACACACACACACACACACACACACACACACACACACACACACACACACACACACACACACACACACACACGCGCTCACACAACTGCTCTTCTCTCTTTTTTTGGGCCCTCCGGCTTTCTGATGGCTTGTTGCTTAGCAACCAGCACCACACCATGTGACCTGGTTCTGACTCACCTGGAGCTGCGACATCGTCAGCCTGCAGCAACCATGTCACATATCTACACACACACACACACACACACACACACACACACACACACACACACACACACACACACACACACACACACACACACACACACACACACACACACACACACACACACACACACACACACACACACACACACACACAGTCACTGATAACACACATGCCTGCTCAGTGCTCACAACAACAACATGTGTGCAGCACTGCACATGTGTGCCAGACATAATAAAGTGTACATGCCGAAATGTTGTGGAATGACAAGCCACATAAACCTCTCCAACTCAACACACACCCATGCTGGGTGATCTGCATGTTTAGGTGCATACATGTGTACATGTATGTACTTATGTGTTCCATTTGATTATGTGCATGAGTTCAGAGCCAGCAGCTTATAAACTGTCAGTGTGTCCAGTAAGTGAGAGGCTCTCTGCTAACATCCAGTCAGGAATATGTAAATGTGCCATTTTGCTGACTCCGGCTACAACCTAGTGCTTTAGTGCGAGCAAAGCAAAGACCAGGCTTGTCACGAGTTTGATGGGAAAGCTCTGGAAAAGAATTGACAAACGAACAAAAAAACATTTGCATTTCTGACCAAAAATCCTACAGAGTAGGGTTTTTCTGGAAGCCTCATCATCATCATTTATTTAACTCAAGACCATGATCGTATGGAGCACAGAATCATAAATAGACATTATACAATAACAATATTCGTACAGACTTAGCAAAAGGCAAGGCTGAAAACCTCTGTGGTACCCATAACTATGCAGTAAGTGCATTATTTGAACAGAGGAAGAAAACCTTTCAGAAAAGCACCCAATTTACAAATAACCTTTGGCTCATCAGATTGGAGTAATATAATTAACTTCATGGATCACAGCAGATCACCTTTATCAACTGGGGGGATAAGTGCCTGGCTAAAGGGCACTGTGGCAGTGTCGGTAGGTACCATAGATGTAATGCCAGCCGTTCATAGTGCTCTGCTTGAATTTGCCATCCTGTCAGTGTCGATGATTAAACCAATGCCTTTTTGGTCTCCGCTGAGTGTTTGTTGTTCCAGTATATCCGTCACCTCAACAGTCTCAGCTGTGCATTAAGCCTGGTTTAGATTTTGTTGTGCGACCTTGTCGCTCGCTGAACATACTAGATCTACAAGCTCACAACGTGTCACACCCCACGACACATTGTGAGCTTGTAGACGTGCTGTTTTTGATGAGCAACACCGTTGTAAGACAGCACAATTAAGCAGCTTCTGCCGTGATGTTTGACAGCAGCTGCTATGATGACACTTTTGCTGTTTGTTGGTACAGCAAGACACAGGAACCTGTTCGAAGACATTAGTACTATAAACCTTGACGCAGTCGCCATTTCAGTTAAGAATTTCTGAATAGTCTTTGATTACTCTTATCTCTTGATCCATCCGTATGTTAATAATATGGCTAAATCAGCTTTTTGAAATCTTACTAATATGGAAATCTTGGTGCATGCATTCATACACAGTTAAATCCTCAGTTTTAATTCAGCTCTTGAAAGTCTTAGACATCTTAATAGATCCCCAAACCACCAACTGTCTCCTTTTCTATGCAAAAGAGCAGCTGGCTCTACTCTTGAGTCCCTCATGGATGACTGGGCTTCTCACCAACCTTTATCCCTAAAGGGAGATGCCAGCCACCCTCCTGAGGAAAACCAATTTGGGGCTGCTTGTATCAGTCTTGGAATAACATTTCCTCTCCTCTCCTCTCTTCTCCAGGCTACTCTCATTGGAAGGGGCAGGTGTTGACAGCAGACGAGCTCCATGTTCTTTATGAGGGAATCAAGCTGAACAACGTAAACCACTATGATTACGTTCTAACAGGTAACATAGTTCTCATACGCACACACGCACACACACACACGCACGCACGCACGCACGCACGCACGCACGCACGCACGCACGCACGCACGCACGCACGCACGCACGCACAAAAATAATAATACAATAAAATAAATATTGTGTGTCACTCCACTTGACTTTCCCCGTTACAACTGTGAATAGAAAGAGAGTATTTTGAATGGATAAACAGCTAGTAGATTATGATATCCTGATTCCAATGAACATTAAACAGATATTATAATATTATAATGTCATATTTAGGGTACACCAGAGACACGTCCTTCTTGGAGATGGTGGTGGACATTGTTCAGGAGTTGAAGAGAGCTAACCCCAACCTGGTTTATGGTGAGTAGTATTTAACTCTTCATCTACGTGAGGCTTTTGATTTACTTCATCGAGAAAGAAGTATGAAGAACAGTGCAACTCGGACTGCAAGTGACACTGAGCATTGGTTGTGATAGAACGGTGGCTTGTCATTGATGTTAGGAGTCTCTATCCTGGAGTAGTTTTATGGTACTGTCATTTAGAATAGGGTTGTCATGAATATGACGTTTTACTTGACGATTGATTGTCGCTCAAATAATTGTGATCAACTATGTAATTGCGATTATCTCAAATACTTTGATTTGTAATAATTTAGACAGGCCTTATTTAGAATGCAGTGCAGCAAGAGTAAACCATTGCACTTCTGTAAATGTCACTTCTGTGACTGTGCAGACTGTTGACGCAACCTAACCGTAGCCAAAATATTTCACTGTAGGCCAATATTAACCTCCAGAAAACGGTGCCTAATCTTCACCTTTAGAACATTTCACACAGTATCAGCGACGGTCATTGCAGTCAAGAGTCTTAGACCGAACCATCACCTGTAGCTGTGTCCCATCCCTTAATTAGCAGGCTGATCAATATCATTTTGTATCTTATCAATATTGTAAACCATTTTGAGCTACATTCTGTGTACTTTTTCTTCTGACAGTAAATATTTTGGACTGGGCTAAACATCTTGAACTGGACGTACCAGTAAGACATTATTAGTTGAAGCGGGGGTGTCTGTTCATTATAGCCTACAACAGTTTGTACTACAGTCACTCTGTCCGTGATACACTGTATATTAGCATCAAATCACAACACAAGGGTATGAAACATCATTATATTATTATTACATGTAACAATCAATATCTGACATACTGTATTTATTGTGCCATGTGGTGGTCAAGGTCAAGAAGGCCGGTTATTAACACATTATCATACATACTTAGGAACTATTTATATTTGAAAGCTTGTAACGAGTCATTTCACATCGTAGCATTACATCAACTAGATTACCTAAAATAATGATGCAAATTAATATCAAAGTAAAGTTTGTCATTTCACAGCTCAACTAACCTAGCTTACAATCTGCACTGAATTCTGAGACGGAGATAGTCAGATATACATATACATTCACAGAAGGTAGGCTTTCAGGCAAAATGGCTAGTTTAAAAAAAAGAAAGAATTGAAAGCAACAAAAACACAGTACAGAGCACTGAAGGGAACTATATACAGTAAGTACATTTACACAGACACAGATTAATGCTCATAAAATTAACATGGCAACCAAAAACTAACCAAGGGTGACACCTAGGGGGGAACTTAAGAAGTGAATCGAAGGGTTAGTAAGCAGGTGTAGCCAGACACCTATTCCACAATGTCTGAATGCTATATAGAGTCTGGAACTACACCCCCTGAAAGCCGGGAAAGGAACCTGTCAACTGTTTGTCAGTTCCGTTCACGAAAAAATATATATATTTTGTATGATTCAATGTTTATTCATTTTTTGTTATACACAAAAATTAGAATATAAACAAAAGGAGAGTGTTAAACACCAGAAGCATACATACGAATAGACAACAAAAGCAACAAAACCAATACAATACAATACAATACAATACAATACAATAAATCAAATTAAAAAGAACAAAACAAAACAATATCTTCAACATATATTTTAGAATTTCCATTTCTGATACGCAGCAAGCTATATATGCTTCGACTCATTTGATTTACAGTAGGACAAATTTACACGACTGCAAAGGAAAAACGGAAGCGGGACATCCGGAACCTATGCTCACTGGTTTTATATGTAAACAAATCATATCGCTGTTCAAATATGAAGGACCACCCTCTATGCATAGGTTCTTCAGTTATTTTTCTTTAATCTCCTAATTGTTTCCACACAATTTTAGCCCTAACATTTAATTTAGATGTCACTGACGTATCAGTATTTGGAGATCTCTGAGTGTCTGCCGACACGAGACTATGAAGCGGGCATGTTTTTGTGCAATAAATTAATAATACCAATCATAGTAACGTATGCACCGGTATGTTTTTAAGTTTAGTTTCAGTTAAAAACATAAAAAAAAATACTTATTTGGTCCCACATTTCAGGTTTTCAAGAGTATTCAGATTAAGATTTTTCAATAGAGTAGTGAGTTTAGCATGTGGTTACCGTAAACGAGATAACATAGGTGTGAATATGACTTATCAATCCACCTTTGAATCTCTGAGGAGCGACACGGTCTACACCACAGTCTAGATTTGATTGCATTGCACCGCATCATTTCAGACAGGTCATGAATGATGGTGGTCATCCTCCTCTTGCCTGCTCAACTGATTCCCACCAAGCTGCTCGTCAGCTGATGCCAGCTTGGCTCCTGTCATTGGCCTTTCACCTATATGGAGCGATCTTTAAAATGACTTCATCTTATCTACTCATGCTGCAGCATCTACCTGCCCACCTGCAAGCTCTCGCAAAACCCACCTCCATTAGCTCCTTCTTTACATGCCATGTCTGATCTTATCAATGACGTGTGTGTGTGTGTGTGTGTGTGTGTGTGTGTGTGTGTGTGTGTGTGTGTGTGTGTGTGTGTGTGTGTGTGTGTGTGTGTGTGTGTGTGTGTGTGTGTGTGTGTGTGTGTGTGTGTGTGTGTGTGTGTGTGTGTGTGTGAACAAAGCCATGTTGCCAAATATAAAATAACTGCTTGTTGTGATTGCTATCAAAGTACTGCTTAGAAATGCACCTGGGAAATTCTACTATGAAGGAAGTGGTCCTGACTGAAGAGGATATTTCTGCACACTATTGTTGTTTGTATTGAAGCATCTGCAAAAGGTTGCACAGATTGTATTCATTATTTGGATATTTATTAGATTATTGCCTTAAAGGTTATCAATGATTATAGGTTTAAACAAAAAAAGTTTCAGTCTGGTATGGGGGAAATGTTGTCTTGAACTTTATCAACTTTATTGCCACATCACAGGTTTACAGGTGTGAAACAGTGGGTGAAATATTGTTTTAGCTCCCAGCTCGTACAAGACACAAACTTGGCACGTGTGCTGTATGTCTTCTGTCACTACAGTACTTTGTGAGTAGCTGTCTGTTGTGAGTACAGTAGCTGACACTCACTGTTTTGTCTTTTCAGTGTGTGATCCTGTCCTTGGAGATCATGGATCTATGGTGAGTTACTGCATGGGTGTGTCAAGTCCAGTCTGTTTGTGTGTTTGCCGTCATCATAGTCGTGTGTGTGTGTGTGTGTGTGTGTGTGTGTGTGTGTGTGTGTGTGTGTGTGTGTGTGTGTGTGTGTGTGTGTGTGTGTGTGTGTGTGTGTGTGTGTGTGTGTGTGTGTGTGTGTGTGTGTGTGTGTGTGTGTGTGTGTGTGTGTGTGTGTGTGTGTGTGTCCTCAAGGCTATTGTCTCTGTGACAGATGGATTGTTATGATCCAACAGAATCATTCTGTCTGACTCACTGAATGTGTATCTGTGTGCGCGCGCACACACGTTCGTGCATGGGTTTCTAAGCTGTGCTTCTCTCTGTCTCCAGTATGTTCCTCAGAACCTCCATCCTGTCTACAAGAACAAAGTGGTTCCAGTTGCTGACATCATCACTCCTAACCAGTTTGAAGCTGAGTTGAGTTGTTACGTTGAACCGGATTGAACTGTTGAATTGAACTGACTTGAACTACATTAGATTTTTCAACTTTCAATTCGTGAATTGTGATTAGTTGAAGAATATGTCCCCTTCTTGATGAGTCAACCAACCCTAGTGAAATAGTAGAGCAAATCATTGACCTATTATAATATCACAAGGTATATAGCCATATGGCTTGCACAGCATCACTACTGCAGGATGAGTTGAGGTTTATTTTCCTGTCAGGTGGCTCCACCTAGTGGTGGTTTAGGCAAACTCCAGAACATGACTGAAAGTCATTCAGGACACATCTGCTTCTAGAACTGGCAAATTGTTTTATGGGAAAATAATCAAAAAACATTTTACACTTAAGAAAATACGAAACCCTACCTAGTGCTAGGTTGCTACATTCTACAGCTTACATAACACATGAGGAATATGAATTAATAGTTAATAACTATTTCTTCCTGTATAAATAAAATCAGGGTTTGTTTGACACCATTTTCCAGCAGATCTTTCCATTTTCTTCCAATGTTCCCAAAATGTTTGTTGCTTTTATTATCAGTGTCTTGGGCCCTGTTTACAGGATGCTTGTTTTCTTTGATTAATTGCAGGTTATTGACAGGAAAAAACATTGTCACAGAGAAAGATGCTGTAGAGGTAAAAACTCATATCTTATCCACTTTCTTTCTGGTTTTAGATTCTGAGTTTTACTGTCGACGGACTAACTAATCCTCAGACTAACTGACTGAGTGTGTGTTTGTGTGTGTGTTTCCAAGGTGATGGACCTGCTTCATGCTATGGGTCCAGACACTGTGGTCATCACCTCCTCTGACCTCCCCTCCAGACTGGGAGATCGTTTCCTGGTCTCACTGGGCAGCCAACGCATGGGTATGTCTGTCAAATCCTGAGTGGTGGTAACCCATTGAAAACCCATTAGGATCTGAAGCCGATTCTACAAATGCCTTCTAAATCAGTAGTTCACACACCTTCAAGATTGTTCAAAAATGTTCAAAAATAGCTGATGTGCGAGTTTGCCGTGTATATCTGCTATTTCCCGGTTTTAATGGGTTAAGAAAAAATATCTTAGTTTTTCCGAAAAACCCGTGTTGTGGTTCTCAAACGTTTTCATGTCAAGGATCCCCAAAATATATATGTATTTGGCCGCGGACCCTCAGAAGCAAAATATTTTGTTCCAAGGACCCCCAGGAGCAAAGATTTGAGTAAAACAAATTTAGCTTTACATTTTTTTTGAGATTTGCCCCAAAAAATCGAGATTTTTCCAAAATACCAGATCTACAAACAGCCAATCTATAAGCTCATAACGCGTTGGATCGCGAGGAGGCATTAGGAGCTTGTAGATCTGCTATTTTTGAAAGATTTTGAGACTTATACAAATATATATATATATATATATATATATATATATATATATATATATATATATATATATATATATATATATATATATATATATATATTATATATATGATAATTTTAGCCTATAATGACATGCCAGGTTGAAAATGGCTGTCTTTTTGTGGGTTTTATAAATGTTTTTACCAATGAAACGTTTTAACAAGTGACTGCATTTGATCCATTGGAACACAGGTTCTTTTTTCCATTTCCTGAAAAGTTGACAGTTTTGGACATACAAGGTTTCTACCTGACAGCGACGATATCTCTCCTGTTACTGTTCAGTTCGTCCAGATGGCAGCCGGGCAACGCAGAGAGTTCGTATGGATGTTCCCAAAGTAGACGCTGTGTTTGTAGGAACCGGGGATTTGTTTGCTGCTATGCTGTTAGCATGGACACACCACTATCCCAAGGACCTAAAGGTACACGCACGCACGCACACACATGCACGCATGCCCGCTCACTCACACACACACACACACACACATACACACACAAATACAAGAACGCTCGCCCCAAAACACGCACGCCATAACCTCAGTGAAACTATGCCTAAAACCAGTGGCGGCCCGTCAATAGAGGGCGCTAGTGCGCCGCACCACCTCTAGATCTTCCTTGAATAAATAATATTACTAATAATATACTCTATATATATTTTCACCAATATATTTTCTTGAGGGTCTAATGGGGTGTCAATTTCCTTAGTTAATTGTGGGCCTGTGAGGCCCCCCGAGAGTGATTACAGGGATATGCAAATAGTGCGACTTGACTCCAGTCTGTCCGTGTCTCTCTTTCAGATGGCCTGTGAGAAGACGTTTTCAGTGATGCACCATGTTATTCAAAGGACCATATCGTATGCTCATGGTAAGGAAGAAAAATGCAGCCATGTAGTAAATGTTGAAATCATTAGGGTTAGGATTTTGTTATTCTTTCCCCTCGGTTGTATGCATGAGTGTGTTTCCATCAGTGGCAAATGTGAAAAAATTATCCACTACTGAAAGAAGCTTTCGGCAGATTTGTCACCACAATATTGCCACTTTGGCAACGTTGTTTCTCACAAATGTTCCTCCGATTTATTGCAAACTTCCCACGTTTGGGAGTAAAACCGTGCCCACACAGCAACGTGCATCTTTGATTCACTGCCTGCATCAGTGTTCAAATATTTGTACCTGCATAAAAACTGAAAGTGTTTCAAAGTTCTTCATATTTCTATGCCTCTTTTCTCCCCGTCTGTCCCCTCCTGTATCTATCTTTCTTTCCCTCCTCTCTCTCTCTCTCTCTCTCTCTCTTGTTGCCTCTGACAGAGTTAGCAGGTCCTGGTAGAAGGCCTAGTCCACCCCAGTTGGAGCTAAGAATGGTTCAAAGTAAAGCTGACATAGAAGACCCTGCTATAGTTATGGAGGCCACAGTCATATCCTAACATTAACAACATTCTACACTACTAAATCCCTTAAATCCCTTCAACAAACCTGTGTCCCTATAAGTCCCTGAAACCAGTCAAATCCTTATCATTGCCAAACAGTGACATTTAGATGTCCACATATCCTAAATCCCAAATATCCTTTGACCATATCCCCTTTCCTCCCTCCATTCCTCATTATCCCTGACCACTCAAACCTATAACCCGTGAATATCAAACTACTCTGTACTTCTCCCAGTTGTTCTGAACCAGAGCCATAGATAGAAAGTTCCGGGCAGCATGTTGGTGCCTTTTCTCTACAACCGAAGCACCGCAAATACACATCGTCGGAACGTTCTGAAGATGAAGATTCTTCAAGAGCTGCTGCTGAAGAAACGTTCCATCTCTCGCCTATCTCTAGGGCAGTGGTTCTCAACCTGTGGATCGGGACCCCCAGGGGGGTCCCCGCGTGATTTGTAGGGGGTCCCCAGGTGACAGTGAAGTGACA
Source organism: Gymnoscopelus braueri (assembly GCF_963280865.1). Classification (NCBI taxonomy): domain Eukaryota; kingdom Metazoa; phylum Chordata; class Actinopteri; order Myctophiformes; family Myctophidae; genus Gymnoscopelus; species Gymnoscopelus braueri. The sequence continues at coordinate 33,607,338 of NC_137619.1, forward strand.
ATTTAAGGGCTTTTAAGAGCTTTTTAAACGTAAAAAAGAAAAGAAGAGAAAAGAAAAAAAGACCATAACTGAATCAAAAGTAATCAACTATAATTTATACTATAACTATAAATGTAATGCCTCAACTCCTACAATTCCAAGTGCTTGTCAGAGTGGGGGGTTCAAATATGATTATTTGGGGGGGGTCACGCCACGGCCTGAAAAGGTTGAGAACCACTGCTCTAGGGCTCTGTTCCGACCCCCGCACCATGTCCCCCATCCCCTCTTGAAAACCAATGATTATATGGAGACATACAACCAACCACCCCCAACCACCGCTCCCCCCCAAAAAAGAAAGTAAAAAACAAAAACAAAAAAACGCACAATGTATAGTTGTTGTATAGATGTTGTACTATAATTGTATTGGACCATTATGTATAATAACTTCTATCTGACCTGTCTATTGGACCATTGTGTTGATGCTAACCACAATATCATTCCAAACAGAGATGTGGAGCAGTTCTGACACTCCTGTGTAGCCTCCTGTAGTTCCACGAGTTGCCATCAGCTAGGTAATAGTTAGCTGTCTAATAGTCTGTAATATAGCAGGAGCTCATTCATTCCACACTCGGCTTAAGAGAAGTTCCACTCGACCACATCATAGCTCATATTGTCAAATGAGCTAACGTATCTGAGCCTTCATATAGGCCAGTGTGACCTGTGTTAGAAAATTTAAAATAAGCCTCATCCGTGTCAGAACCTGCCCATATAAGAAGGCTGAACCCAGAACCCTATATCTCTTGAGTTGTGCCACTGAATTTTACCAGAGGCCTCAGTTGTATGCAACAAACATGCACGTGTCACTTTGCAGAAAGTAAACACAAAGTGCAAGACACAGATCACAGCTTTTTCTTTATTTTTTTAAAGATTACATTTTATGCGGAAAAAGGCAGGGAGACAGAGGGGATGTCTGGCTGGATTCAAAGCCGGCCAACTGCGGGAAGGACTATATAGCCTTATTTATGTGGAAAGTGCTGTTACCAGGTGAGCCATCAGGGGCAGCTTTTTGACTTGATTCACTCTCCCAGTGTAATTATATCAATAGGAATTATATGTTTTCTACATAATTAACTTTCTCTTTTTCACAAACAAAGAAATTTCGGAATCTGGATTATTATCATACTTTTTTTAACAATCATTTTAGAGGCATTTCAGTTTTATTGGAATATACACAAGAAAGGAGTGTGATCGTGACCTGTGACAATGGCCATGATGTTGTGAGCACACGCCACGGCATGTGCCTTAGCCCGCCAAGCTCGCAGGACAACCCAGGAACATGAAGATTAGGACGATATAACCGTTAACACACTGTTTCCCAAACAGTGGGTTGGGACCCATTTGTGGGTTGCAGACAATTTTTTTGGGTCGCGAGTAATATCGACTTTTTTTTCCGTTTCCTACATAAAGTAAAAAAGACATTTAAAAGATTTTAAAAAAGTGTAAACAAAACATCTAAATTAAAAACAATTAATATTTCATAAATACAATGAAAAAATCCAATAATTTCCATAAATAAAATGAAAAAACTTAGAAGTAGTGAAAATAGCAGATCTGCATTCTCACAACATGTTGTATTGCGAACTGTTGTGAGCTTGTAGATATATAGGCTATTTTCACTAGTTTGGGTCCCGGGGAGACCCCAAAAAAAGTTTGGGAACCACTGTGTTAACACGTAGGTTGCTGTGCTTGTCTCAAGTGACGATGGGGCGTCCAGAAATATGCAGATGACATGTAGATGTTTTGTTGCATACAGATCTCATTGCTTCCTGACAGAACGTTAGATAAGCTCACACTGACAGGTAACAATAAAAAATTGTCCATTAACGCCCGGACTACACCAGGCTTTTCAAAGCGTGCGTATGCGTGGAATTTACTGCACGTGTACAGCGTGTTGGAAAGATCCAATTGATATCAATGATACCGCGGCTGCACCAGGCGCGAGCATGCCGCATACGCAAGCTTTAAAATAGGACTGTGCGTGTGTGCGTATGCGGGGCTCGTGTGCGTCACACGCACATTCTCTGGTGTGTGCTGGCCGATAAGAGGCAAAACGGCCAATGCTGCTACAGTAACAAAGAAAATGTTGTTCCCGGAAGTGAACGCTCAAAAACTGGCGGCTTAACAAAAGTCCCAACATTATGTCAGTCAGTGTCCCAACTTTGTCAGGTGTATGGCTCTGGGCAGGCCATTGTAATACTGTACTGCTGTTGTTTTCTCTATGGACTGTACTGTGATACTGCCTTTAGGAATCTGACATCACAACCACAATACCACTCACTGGGGGTAGATTAAGAAGCAGAGGGAAAACGGGTGGAGAGGAAACAAATCGGGTGTAGCAGAGAAAGAGGAGGGAAATGGATGGGGAGGAAACATAGCTGAATATTGCAGTATAAATTGTGCTACATGTAGATACCACTTTTACTACATTACATAGTTTGTTTCATCGTTACTCGGATAAGATGATGTTAAAAGATGAGACGCTTCTGCTTTTGAATATGACTTTTTTGTTTTTTTGTTTTTCATTGTTTACTGTAATAAACAGGTGTTACCAATGATGCTAGTTAAGGTTGTGTTCCATTCTGGTCGAACAGAGTCAGGGTGCTGATATTGTGCATGTTGGCTCACTGGAAAGACTGCTACACCAGTGGGTCTCAAAGTGCGGTCCAGGAACCCTCATGGTTCCTCGAGGGAGTTCCAAATGACCCCTTATGGGTGTGTAAAAGTTTGAGAACCACCGTGCTACTCTAAACGGAACAGAGCCTTAATTAGTATAAGTGGTAAGACCTGTGAAGGAAGTAAGGAGGAGGCCCAATTTCTTTCCTATATGGCTGCTGTGCATAGAGCCTATTTGATTTGGGGGCCAGGGCCCAGCAACCAGAATACTTTTTGGGAGGCCTTGTGAAGCTCTGTGCACCGGAAAACCCGAAGCTCTTGCTCTTTTAACAGTGCAGTACTCAACAGTGCAACTTTGTATGACTACTCTATGATGATGATGATGATGATGATTATTGTATTCCACACAATAATTGGATAAAACAGACTGCTGTGTCTGTGCACTCGGCCATCCTGGTTTCTGCTCGGCTCTGATCCACACATGCAGTTTTCCCCTCCTACGTTGGGTTAACTAGTCAGTCGTATGTGGTCCAAACTTGTCTACCCGTAGTGTCTGTGTGTCTGTGGTGAACGGTCTGTGCTACAGTTGTTTTCTGTGTGTGTGTGTGTGCGAGCGAGCGAATGTATGTGTATAAATATACTGTATATTTCCTTTACGATCACAGGGTTGTGTGTGTGTGTGTCTGTATGTGAATGACTGAGTGTGCAATAGGAGAAATCACTTAAAATCCAAGTGACCACTTTCACCCTTTTGTGTCCCTGTTTTGGGCATTGTACATTTTTCAAAAATAGCAGATCTACAAGGCCCCCAGCGCATTATTGCAACACGTGAGCTTGTAGATCTGCACTTTTTTTTTTAAATGTTTGAATAGGGCCTAAGTGCCAGTGGTTAACAAAGAGGGAGGACAGGTGAGGAGGTGCGCGGCGAGGAGAGAACATGGGTGTTGTTTAGGGGAAGGTGGGCGAAGGGGTGCATTCATTAGGACAATCATTCTGTAAGGTCAAAGTCATGCCTCCAAGAGCAGTTCGCTGTAGAGAAAATACGCTTTGGAGTCGAGGGGACTTTTAAATTTGAATGGAGAGGAGTCTGCTCTTATGTTCTTAACAGCCTTGCGTTAAGTGAATGAATATCAAAACCTCTTCAACATGGTTATAATGCACGCCACCCTCGCCTCGCTGTTTGCCTGTAGTAACTGTTAACATGGCTAAGATGGCTTTTCCTGAGCCATCTACATCAGTGGTTCTCAAACTTTTTTCATTTCCCCAAAAACTATTTGGCCGCCCCCTTTTTGGGTGCCAGAGACCCCCAGAAGAGAAGATTGTGTAAAAAAATCGAAATTATGAAAGATTTTCCAATGCTTTGATTAAAAGAAGAAAACTGTTCAAAAATAGCAGATGTACAAGCTCGCAGTGCGGCACGAAGTGACGCACTGTGAGCTTGTACATCTGCTTTTTTTTTTATAGCCAACGTATAAAATAACAAATTGCGTACCCTGCCCAGTATGCCCTGCTTCCTACCCGTCACATCTGCTCTGTGTGAGGGAGTTGTGCGTCAAAAACTAGCCGATCTACAAGCTCACAATGCGTTGCATCCGCGATGCGTTGTGAGCTTGCAGATCAGCTATTTTGGGCATGCAACTGCGTCGTATGACCAAGTATAAATCCGACATACCCCGACCTCCCCTTCCAGTTTGATTGTAAAACCCATAATGAACAAGATTGCCGCGAAAAGCCGCGATGACTGAACTCTGTCTGTGGCTGTGGTCCTCTCCTGTCCTCCTAAATAAGACAGTTTCATCTCTTCCATCTTTGTTTTTCTGTTCTTGGTGGCCAAAACGAAAAAACAAAAAACAAAACGAGGAAATGTAATAATCAATGTTTGGTAACTGTTTTTAGTGCTATGTTTTTGGAGCGTTACGAGTATTTTCTAACATGTTACAATAAAAGATTGTAGTGTACAAATTCACATTTATAAAATATATATATAGATATATATATGAGAAATGTATGTTCTAATGCAATAAAGAGAGAGAAGTAAGAGTTATTGAAATCTAGTGTTGTCTTGGTAAATGGTCTGCATTTATACATAATTTTATATTTATACATTGTACTGTATGCATTTGATTACATTCGTCCATTTACACACACACACACACACACACACACACACACACACACACACACACACACACACACACACACACACACACACACACACACACACACACACACACACACACACACACACACACACACACACACACACACACACACACACACACGGCATGACCGCAGAGTCAGCCATGCAAGGCACCAAACTGCTTGTCGGGAGTAACTTCAGTGCCTTGCTCAAGGGTACTTTGACATGATGAGGCCATGAGTGTGGATCGAACCAGGAGCTTCTAATTCCCAGAGAACCGCTCTACCTTCTGAGCCATTGCTGCCCCTATAATCCCATAGCCTGGTAGACCATCCCGGTCGCGGAATTCACATTTCTTTTGATGTGTGTGTGTGTGTGTGTGTGTGTGTGTGTGTGTGTGTGTGTGCGTGTGCGGCAGTGTAAAACACTTTTACTACATAATCACAACTGATCAAAGGGCAATATCACACACATAATAAAGGAACATCCG